>NC_071089.1:46496154-46796154 GCF_027358695.1 Spea bombifrons | reverse complement strand
GCAGACCCTCACCGGCTATCAGAGAGGATGATTCTCTGTCAGCCGGTGGGGGTCTGCATCGCACAGACAGACTCCGTTACTGCCCTTCACTTACACTGTGGCTTCTATGCAGCTGCAATAACGTTGCCGGGTAGAGAGGCAGAGCGGTGTATGGGAGGGGGAGGAGGCAGATGGGAGGGGGAGAGAGACGGAAGTGAGAGACCGGCCGACAGTGAGGGGAATCCAGGTCCCCTGCAGCGTAGCGGGGGATCTGGATTCCGGTGTTATAATCCGATCTCTGTTTGAGGTCGGATTATATAAAGAGAGGAGTTTTTCAGAGCATTTGCTCTGAAAAAAAACTATTTTTATAATCGATAAAAATCGATCCGATTAATCGATGATGAAATTCGTTGACAACGATTTTCATAATCGATTATTATCGATTTTATCGATTAGTTGTTTCAGCCCTAATATATATATATATATATATATATATATATATATATATATATATATATATATATATATATATATATATATATATATATATATACACATACGTGTGTGTGTGTGTGTGTATATATATATATATATATATATAATATACATATACATGTGTGTGTAAAGGCAGGGGTGTGTGGTGAGGGCAGTGTATAAAGGTGTATGTGTGGACCGGCATATGTGTAGATATATATATATATATATATATATATATATAGATATATATATTATATATGTGTGTGTAAGGGCAATGCATGTATGTATATGTCATCAAATCACCGATAAGGTACATCGCTTGCCTTGATTGGCTGGTTGTTGTACGCTGGGTAGAGGGGTAGTCTTATACGGCGAGTATAGTCCAAACTCTATATTTGGACTGTAAAAGTTGGGGGTCGTCTTATACGCCCAGTCGTCTTATACACCGGAATATACGGTATGTAAAATGTCAGATTGTGTATTTAAAGCAAAATGTAAAATCAACTCCAAGTAACCCACCTTGAATTCCAGGATGTTATTGTTCCTGGACTATTATCTTAGGTCATTTTTTAATTACCGTATTGGCTCGGATATAGGCCACACCCGAATATAGGCCGCACCCGAATATAGGCCGCACCCTTAAAGTTAGGTGATTTTTTTTTTTTTTTTTAAGGAAATTTTTTTCTTAGTTTAAAAAAAAAGTAGAATAGATATGCTGCCACTCTGCCCCCCCCGAGATATGCTGCCGCTCTGCCCTCCGCCTGATATATACTGCTACTCCACCCGATATATACTGCCACTCTGCCCCCCCCCTCCGAGATGTGACCAGCCCCCCACACACACGACCTACCAAAGCAGACTCCCGTGTGTCTTGCGGGGCCGGCAGGGGACACCTACGCAATACGCGTAGACAACTTCCGGTGCCGGCACGGGAGATTGTCTAAGCGCATCGTGCAGACGTTCACCAGCTGCGGTGATGCGCGTAAACGACCTCCGCTGCTGGCATGTCTGCACGATGTGCTTTAACAATCTCCCTTGCTGGGACTCCCCCCGTGGGGAGATTGTTAAAGCACATCGAGCAGAAGTGCCGACAGCGGAGGTTGTTTACGCGCGCATCGCCGCTGCCGGTGAACGTCTGCATGATGCGCCTAGACAATCTCCCGTGACGGCACTCCCCCCGTGAAAAGTGCCGACAGGGGAGGCTGTCAGAGCGCATCGGAGAGTAGGATACAGGTCCCCTGCACCTGCGGGGGATCTGTATCCTAACCCTGCTGCCTGCCCGGCGCCCGGAACTGCATGTCCCGGGCGTCGGGCGCTAGACCCCCCAAAAAAAGACTTAAAGTGGGGGGAAAAAGTGCGGCCTATATTCGGACCAATACGGTAGTTCCCTCAAGATTGTAAGCTTGCGAGCAGGGCCCTCCTCCACCTAATGTATCGGTTTGTCTTAGTCTGTCAATTCTTGTCTTGTCATACCCCTTGAATATATGTATTGTATTAAGCGCTGCGTAAACTGTTGGCGCTATATAAATAAAAGATAATAATCTACACGCTAATGCTATTTATTTCATTTTTCTTTAAAGAGGCAGAGAAAATTGCAGAAAGATCGACTTGTGAATGAATTTACTGCAACACTGACAAATTTTCAGAAAATTCAAAGAAGGGCTGCTGAAAAGGAAAAAGAATTTGTAGCCAGAGTTCGCGCAGGGTCCCGAATATCTGTAAGTTGATGTTTATTCCTTGATCTATAATTTTAAGATAAATCGAGGTACTAAACACATGCATCCCTAGTGTCACTGATTAGGAGAGAGAGGCCCTCTTTGGGACTCAAGTACAGGAATTAGTCTTTCGTCGAAATGGATGTCATCACTCTGTACCTAAGATCAAAAATTCACAAATATGTATCTTAACAGGAACCTCTTTATTATCCATTTATGTACTACATTCTGTGAATAAAACACGTTATAAAACGCTTTACTCAATAAAGTCACATAGAAAGGCCCGGCAAAGTTTTGCCCCGCCCCCAGCCACATTTTTTTCAAATCTTACAAGGTATGGAGAAGTCAGATACATTATATGACCAAAAGTACTTGGACGCCCGCCCCCAACCACATCTGTTTTTTTGGGTGTTTCAAATCTTACAAGGTATGGAGCAGTAAGATGGATTATATGACCAAAAGTATGTAGACTCCCCCCAATTGCGTTTGGGTTTCAGCCACAAATGTATGCTTCCAGTTTTGTGGCAGGTCTTCCTATACAACATCAAATACTCTTTTGGCTGAATAGGCACAAATTCCCATAGACCCACTGCAAGATCTTGTTCAAAGGCTTCCCAGGAGAGTGGATCCTCTTATAGCCCCGAAGGGGGTTCCAGCTCCATATTAATGCCCATGGCTTTGGAGTTTGTTGTACAACAAGCTCACGTATGGGTGTGATTGTTAGTTGTCTGCATTCTTTTGGTTATATAGTGTACATATTAATAATGTATATTAACTGTGGCTATGGCTTAATAAAGTATATCACTCGCCTACCATGTCTGAAAGTATGCTGTAAATTATAATGTTCTTCCGTAAGCAGAAAAAAGATAAGACGTTGGTGGATAGTCATCGGTTTGCAAATAGTGTATAGTTTAACTAAATAAATATTTTATTTGATATTTTAAACATCCTCACAGTAAACATTCAGTAACATACCTTTTAATTGCTTTTAAACATTGGAAAATGATGGTGTGAGTGTAAAAACACACAAGTAATTGTTTAATTTCATCTGCCAAATTCTAGGGAGGTTTACCAGATGAAGGTCACAAGGAAGGAACATTGGTCAACTGGGAAAAGTAAGCCATTTGTTTTTTGTTTTTTCCAAGTAGTGTATTTGTTCTGATTTTTAACAGTTTCTGCTTGTGCCGTTTTAGGATAGCTTATGTACTTAATGGCATATACTGAAACCTCAGGATGGTAAAACAATGGCTGCGAGTGTGCCAATGCCATAGACAGATTTTGGCTAGGTTCATTCTAGAACCCAGCTGCTAGGGCAGAATATACATGTGAACATCATATAGTCTGAATCCTGATACTTACATGGCTGAGTATTTTGCAGGATTTTCCCTCTGAAAACAGTTTGTCTAATATTTTTTCTATCTTAAGTATGGTTAATAGTCTTGCTATCCAGCTCAAGTCACGTTGAATGTCTGTAAAGAATACTTGCCTTGACTAAAACGTTTTCTTACTTTGTCAGTGAGGGTCTATCGCAGGCAACAATGCAAGAAGAAGAAATAACAGAAGAAGACCTTCGTATTATAGAGGAAAGAGAATCTGCTATAGAACAGCTTGAGGTGGGTTTTTTGATGGGATTGTATATTAGTATTAGCATTTTGGCGTCCTAGACCTGTGGTAACACTTCAGCATTCCCTTAACCACAATTGACGCGCCGGTCACTTCATAGGGTTAAACGGGTATAGAGAGCGGTCTTAGATCACTTTCTTCTCTCAAACGGTGTTGCTGTAATGCCTTGATATCGACTGGAGAAAACAAACTGGTTGTGTGAAATATCCATGCATTTCTAATGGATTGTTGTATTTTTTCAGATCTGAACGTAATGTAATTATTCTTGCAGGAGGATATCAGAGGCATAAATGAAATATTTAAAGACTTGGGTATGATGGTCCATGAACAGGGAGATATGATAGGTAAGTTTTGTAATTACATAGGAAGTTCCATTGCAGCATTCAGAAAATAGTGTCTTCTACTGATCTTCTTTAGTTTTATATTTTCTGTTTTGTTTTACTGTGGCCTATAATATGGATCCAATTATAGGAAAAAATAAAAATAGCCTGAATAAATTTTCCAGTGGCTGTGTCTTTTGGTGATTGATTATATTCTTATTTATTAAGAGTACTTGATTGTGTGTATATATAATATGAAAAACGGCTATAGCCATATTAGTCAAAGAGAAGTTGGAGTCTTCAGCCGGAGATACGTGTTTTGGGCTAACATGGGCAATGTAACTCTGTTAGAACTTTAGTGATCTCTTCTGCAAATGCAGTCGTTTTATCTGTTGGCCCGAGAAAAGGTATCCTCTTGAACGAAAAGCTGCATATTAAATAGAGAACTGCAATATGTCTGACAAGGCACCACCAAGCCTAGCATCCCTCTGTTATTATTATAATTATTATATTATTATTATCACTGTTATTTCCCTTATTTATATAGTGCCAACTAATCCATCCTGTCCAAATATACATTAATCATTAGTGTTGTATTTTAGCTAGCCCTAAAGATTTATCTCCTAATATAAATGCTGTTGGGAGTCATGTGAAAACTAATTTTGGTACAAAGTTTGAAAAATGTCCTTAATGCTATATGGACCGACAACAGGGACACCATAATGACCAACAATATTCTTGCTGGTTGGATCATCCCCTTGGGTGGTTATGGTGACAAAGCACACCAAGACTTTTCATTTTTTTAAATTTTATATAAATAAACCGCATAATACTATTATGTTTCATCGTATTACTTACTATTAAAGCCCAGAGTTCTCAAATCCAAATAACAATCTCTTAATGTGATCATTAACCATTCAGATAGCATAGAGGCCAATGTGGAAAATGCAGATGTGCACGTCCAGCAAGCAAACCAGCAACTGGCCAGGGCAGCAGAGTACCAGGTAATTATAACGTACACTTTATTCTTTCCATTTTGCTTTCTTAACTACATGATAATATTAAGATTTGTACTGTGAGATAAATGGTGCAAATAATGTAGTCTTTTGAGAACATGACTATGTAGTCTTTTGAGAACATGTGACCAACTCATGAACTCACTGACACTTGGTTAAAGAAGATTCAAACAGAAAAACTGATTCATTGTGCAAAATCATGTATACAAATAATGAAACACTATGTCATCACAAACTAACAGGATGAATATGACAAAAAGAACTTGAGAACAACTGATCAGTCCGAATATGGGGGTTGAACACATAGTAACTAATGGAACAGTTATGTAAATTAGCCAATGGCAGTGAAGGGGCAGGGCAATTAAACAACCAATGAGGACAAAATCACATGTGGGCTTGGCAGGTTGTGTCTACAGTCATTTGGTCACAATTACACTGACCTTCTTTTTTTTATTTATTTTTTTAAGTTCATCTTTCCCATCTACTTATTCCCCACCCACTTGGATCTCCACCCAGTCCCTCCCATCTGGTGTTAGACCTAAAGAATTTAGTTTATTATTATCATGCAAACTTTAATGTTTGAGGGAGAACTTTGTTCTTACAATCCCCCATATCCCTCTTGTTTTCCGTAAAGATTTAATATTATGCTGGTTAGCCATAGCACAAATACATTGGGTAGGAGAAGTATGTTACATTCTTAGCTGCACATGGAATTTCATTCATAAAAATTATTTTTCTTTTCTGTTATAGCGCAAGTCAAGGCGGAAGATCTGCATCATCATTGCAGTACTGCTTGTGCTGGCAACGGTTATTGGACTGATTATCTGGGGAGCCACTAAATAATAGTCATCTAATACTGTCCAGATATTTGTACAACACTTAACAAGAAATTAGAGGCTCCCATTCTTTCAAATCGATGAAGGCAAAAAAAAGAAATCACGTACATCTTGGTTGTGAATGAGTTGCTTTGATTTAGCTACTGGTCAGTGTCATGTATATATATATATATAAAACGGCCTGGGCTAGCTTACAGGACACACAGCAAATACCCAGTCTTATTTTTCAAATGCAAAGGCATGCGATCACTTAATCTTAATCTTTCAACCTGTTTTAAACATAGCAGAATGCCCCATACATTTTAGTCTGACGGGAATAAATGTACATGGCTACATGTTTTGCATTATTGGGATTAAATATTTAAATTAAATATGGAGGCAGATACGGTTACCAGGGGAGTGCAGACAGCCACAATTACAAGTGTGACTCTGATTTAAAGTTTTTAGGGCATTACTTTAGGGCTTTTTCATGCACTTTGCCTTCCACTCCACATATAGTTACAATCACTTTAGGCTGCATTTACCTTTTGACCAGACCTTCCTCTGACCTATTTTATCTTCTGTTCAGCCCGTTTCTGTAAATGTGTTGACCAGGACCTGGTAGTAAGCCAAAAACAAGAAAGAACAGTCAAAAATGTGGTTTAGCAACAACATTTCTTGCTTGCAAAAGTTACTCCGAACAAATAGGTATGTGACTGTAAAGGTGGAAATTGACTGAAACATCTCATAGAATACACAAAACTAAAGGGGTTTATATACCTTTTTTTGTGTTGACACTTAAAGAGCCATACCCAAGTAAAAGAAGAAATTGCATAGACTAGTTTATATAAAAAGCTGCTGCTTGTCTCCGTCTGCTGCCTTGTCCCTGATGTTCTCAGCAGAAGCCGGTCTCTTGACCATTTAGAAGTCAGCTGTGTCTGTACTGCCTAATAATATCTTCACGGTTATGGGACAAAGTGGAACCAAACATAGACAAGTAGACACGTTTCGTACCAAAACAAAGAGGAAGAAAATCTAGAAACCTTACTTGAAATACACAAAAAATGTCCTGATCTCGTCTAAAAACTGTAAAAAGTGGTTATAGAGGCCAAAAAGGTGAACGTTGTTAATCTGGTTGACGTATACCTAACCTGGGACCCCTTGCACGACAGGATTTTCCAGGATTTTAGGAGTCCAACATTTTTTAGTGCCACTAAAACCATCTGATGTGAAGTATTGAATAGGCAGCAGATAAAGCTTCGTAATTTGGTTTATTCACAAATACCTGTGTGTTGTCTTCCAGTTGGGGCTTTCTGCTAGTACATACTGATTCTTAATTTGTTTTATGTAAACCATTTATGTAACTGCTATTTCATATATATATATAAATGATATATCGTTTATTGTACTTCAGTATACACCCAATACACCAGTCTGCTATTGAGCAATGATCTATTATGATTTTGCCCATAGGGTTATTTAAATTTATATTTACAGTTGACTTCAGCCGTAACTATAAATTGTGTTATTGGTTTTCCACACTCCTTCTTTCCCCCCTTTTTCACGCATTTGCTTGTATTGATGTGTGGTTTACACAGGGACATATACCCAGGTGGGTGCTGATTCCCCATAGGTCCAGCCTGACGTAGAGCAACATGACCCCATAGTTCAAGTAGATGTGTGTTAGTTCGTTATATGCCCCCCCCAGGGGCCAGGAGGTGCCAGCCCTCCATAGATATAGATGGGTTTATAGATTATAAGCACAATCTTGGACACTGTCAGAATATGATTATTCCAGGAGGAATCATTTAGTGATGGATGCAAAAAATGGGTATAGCTTGCTTTGGATCAATAGAAGATTTAGTCGTTGGTAAAAATGATATCTTTAGGGATGTTGGGTATAGACTCATTCAAGCTTTGATGGTTTCAGATGTCATAAGTTGTTACAGAGGGCTAAACTAATATTTCCGTGTGTATTTTAAACTTTTTTTTCATTCCATTGGGACCTATCCTTGACATGATTAATTTGATTTAGGGTTTATTATTATGCTGTATGTAGTTATATATGATCCTCTTCGGACAGTAAAGTAAGTTAAAGTGCAAACTGTGAAATGCAGCCACTGCTAAGCACAACCTGTATTCAGCAATCCCTGGCAAATTATCGGAAGTCTTGATTTCCTTGAAGCACTGTTTCTAACTTTTTTACAAATACCAGTAATGATCTTTGTTCCTTTTAAATTCAGGAGCAGATTTAGTTAGATGTAGCATGCAATGGTGTTTAACATTGGATTATGCTGACCTGAGTGTTAAAGTTGCTGTTCCGCCAACGCTCCCAAATGTAACTCTTGTATAACAAAATTAGAAACATTATTCATAGGACTGTTAAACGACCAAAACGTTTCCATAAATAATTCTTCAATCAGTTGCCATATGACACAAAAGCAAGCATTGAATGTTTCTATTTTTATGCAATTAAATCTTAGCATAAAATTCACTTATTTTTCATGTCCTTCCATGCAATGGCTATTGATAAACCTCCCTCTCTAGAGTATTACAGGGCCAGACTGAGGATGATGAGGTGGCCCTGGCATATCCAGCTGGTGCCCACACACTGTAGCACCCGATCATATGGGTATACCTTGCATGTTTAAATTCTGCTTGGAGGCTGTTCCAATTATCTACCACCCGCTCAGTAAGGTGCCTTCCGTTACATCTAAGCCTCTGACCCTCTAGTTTTAGATTATGACCTCTTGTTCGATCATTTATCCTGTATTTCAATAAACTTCCATCCTGTATGTTGTATTATATGTTTCTATATGTATCTATCGCATCTTTCCACATCTTACCCCTTAGTGCCATCTGCCAAGGTTTATTTGCTTAACATTCTAGAGAGTGTGATTGGTGGCTTTCTTTATGAAACAGGAAGTATAAAACATTTATTTTAATATACAAAAAAGAAGAAAAAGTATATATAACTACAAGTTTTTTTTTTCCCAGTATCCAATAAATGGCTACATAGTGTTGATTTGTCCACTAAGTGTCAGTGTAACATCACAACAGAAGTCTCTTTAGGTACTAAGTGTTGACACAAAATAAGACCTATACAATTTTATTAGAACATTCATGAAATGTAAATACTCTGCTAATTTGACCCTCTTACAGGGGTTTTTTCTCTCGCTTTTTAATTTTACTTTCTCTTAATTACGAAATTCACCTGTAAAGCGAATTAGCCGATTATAGTATGCATGCAGCCAACAGAAACTAGGTAATCCAAGAATGATTTTTTTGTATTGTTTGAAATTTGATATGATGCCTATACTGACGGAATGATTTTTGCCAATTCAGCCATCAAATGCCATTTTGTAAAAATATATAATTAGCTATGACATGTAAAGTAACCACATTTAGCTGTGCGACCCCCACCGGGGACTGTATGACTATGAATTACATGCCTGAATTCCGCTGATACAACAAGTCAAGTAAATTATCAGTTTAACACGGGGCTAAGAAACCTAAAATCTATGGCTATTGCTAGTTTATTAACCCATCCAACTGTGACTGTGCAAAACACTGTGTGTGATGGAGTTATAAAAGATTTATAAAATATATGTGCCATGTTTATCCTATGTTTGCGCTTATTCTATGACGATATTATCAGAGAATAATACAAAGTGTAAAGCACACAAAATGTGTATTTTATGCAGAAAATTGATATGTGAAAAAGGTTGTTGTTGAGCTTGTAGATTTTTTTCCCCCATTAAAAAATATGTACATATGGTAGAATGTAAACGAACTGTAACTAAGCCAATATTAAAACTATGAAGAAAAAAAGTTGAGACATTTTATAAAAAATCATAATTGTATTACAGGTAGTGCATTGTATTACACTGTAGGTGTGGAAATGAAACAAACGTCATGTCAAACAATAGATCTATGAATGCATTTTTATTACAATAAATTTCATATTATAGAACCCCAGTATATTCCACAGCACTTTTTATAATAGAGGGTCAGTGAAAATAAACATTGACAAAATACAATGTTTAGACGTAGTCGGCAAAGAGAGAACTGCTCTTTGGAGCTTACAATCTATTAGGGGGCTGAGGAGGAAAGCCTGTGATGATTTGATTGTAGTGGTGATGTGAAGAAGTCAGTAGTATCGAGGTACATGATGTTCCATCAGGATGCAGGTTGAGTGTAGCTTGTATTCTTCTCGGATTATGTGGGTTTCTAGTGGTAATTTAAAATTAAAGTAAGTAGAAAAGAGTCCGTCAGAATGGGGTGTAGATTTACAGAAAATATTACAGCACATATAAAATCCTGGAAATGCATCTGGAAGAGGTGAGAGCAATAGAAGAGGTGCAGGTTCTACTGTAGTTAAAACATTTGGAGATACAAGTTGTTAAGGGCTCTGTAGGTGAAGAGTTTAACTTGAATTCTAGACTGTATGTCGAGCCAATGGAACTGGCACATTGGACACCAGAAGAAGTCTGGCAGAAGTATTCAGGGTGGATTGGAGTGGTGAATGAGGGGGGGGGAAAGGTGGAGGTGGGGTAGTAGGGAATTGCAATAATCCAGGTGGGATATGACAAAGGGAACTGTTTAACATTTTAGTACACTCCTGTGTGGTTAAAGCACACATTTGAGAGCCATTTCACCAGTGAAGGTGACAGGATTTGGTGAGCAATGTGGGGTCTAGGGAAGACTTGTTTAAAATGGGAGGGTTGAGACCATGTTTGAAGGGGGATAAGAACACACCAGGGGTTGGAGGTTAAATGTTTGTTGGGTTTTTGCACCCAAAAAGCCAACAAAATTAACACACATCCAAAATAGCAGCATTACATCCAAACATGAAAATGCATAAAGGTTAGAATTTCCACTTTTAGATGTTGCACTAGTTGAGCTCCTGCTGTTAGGGATCACGTTTAGGAACAAATAAGAAAATCAAACCTAGGATAACTTTACTTACCAAAGCTACGTAATTAACCTGTCACATTTCCAAAACCAAGTATTTCATGGTCAAGATGAATTTGTGTAACTGGCCTTACCCTTTTTAGTGCCTGGATCTTGCCAGAAGGAACATTACAATTTTAAGGGCTCTAAATGCCCAGGATTTTTTTTAGATTGTTGCATTAGTAAATCAGTTTTTGATTTGCTAAAGAACAGCAATTTATTTCTTTCAGGCAGCACCATTTGGTCCTCTGAGCATCCATATGCTACTGAATTTCTCAAATAAATACAGGTTATATTCTTAAAATTTTAGTATCACACAGCACTTGTCTCTTCACTAGGAGTTAATTTTTAAAATTAAAACAATAAACAAAAATGTCTACGGTGTGGGGAGGGGAATCAAAGAGAGAACAGAGAGAGGAGCTCTGCCAAACCAGACTTCCTCTGAAATTTGAGAAATACAGAAAACATACAAACATTGGAGGACAACAGGACCGTCTGGTTGGAATATGTTTCTGTAAATAAAATATAATAAAATAATGTCTATAGTTTTTTTTGGTCTCTTCCATAAAGGGAGCTCACAGGAGAGTTGTAATTTCAACTGTTGTATAACTCTATGAAATATGATGGCTCTAAATACAATAGAAAAAATATTATATATATATATATATATATATATATATATATATATATGTGTATATAAAGAATGCCAATCAAGTGTAAAAAAACCCAACTATTATTCAAAAATAGGACTCTTAGTAGTAACATCCAGTGATAATTACCAATCTTATCTGTATCAGTGGAAGTAGTGTGAAGAAGAAAAATAGTAGATAGTATTCGATATGTAGATATTTGCAAACAAAGCAGCTAGTCCTGAAGGGGTATGGTGTTCCACTTGGTTAGGGAAAACCTGTGCTGACAAAGAATTAACTAAAAGAAGACAGCGCTCAAGCAATATATGAATATAGAAATATATATATATTTTATTATAGAAAAAAGATATTAAAAAGCAAAAAAAAAATATTAAACATACATTTAAAACAAAAAACAATATAGACAAACAATAAAGATATAAATACTGGGATTTGTATATCCAAAAATAAATCCAAAACTAAAATAAGGACAATCAATAAGCAATACAAAAAACAAACTCACTTAAAACTCACTGTAAAGTAAGTTATGCCTGGCCAGGCTGGCGCCAAGTGCAATAAAATAATAAATAATAACTCACTTTACTGTGCTTTGTGAGGGCCCAACCCAGAACAAATTTCTGCTGTAGGAAAAGCTATACTGATCCTCTACGATGTAAAATTATATCAGTGACTTTTCTCTAAAGTCTCTTTATCCACTGAAATGTACATTATAGTGGAGGAACTTGCCAACTTTGGTCGAAATGTTCCTAAGAGCAAGCAATCAAATGCACATCCTGGAATGTGCAGGAATGACCAGAGGTTTAGCTTTGGAATTAATATTGTTAGTATATAGCAGCAGCCAAACAAAAAAAATATATATATCAGTCATATTCCAATCTAATTTTCTTTCAAGGTTTTTTGTGGAACTCTATTACAATCCTTATCTCTTAACATAGTTGGTTGCTTTTTTCCTTTCAACCACAAGAGGGGGTAAGACAGTAGTAATGTACTTTAATGTACTTAAAATGTGAATAAAGCAAGCTCAGTTTGTGCAGCTCCAGAGGTCTGAGTGAACTCTTTATATTTGGCAAACAGGAATAATACAAAGACAAAAAAATCTATTGCACAAAGATGAGTAGTACCCACTTGTAACAGCATGCCATATGCACTGCGCGTCAAGGCAGCTTCCCCTCAGGGTATTAAAGAGTTTAGTTTACTAGCTAAACCTCAGAGCCATGCTTATTTCTTCCTGTTAGGGATATGCTCCACAAAGAAGCCCCACAGCAACACGGTACTCTTCACATTTCACTCCTCCCCTGTTCTCCAGAGTTCATACTATTGGACTAGAGGTGCTGGGTATAGTTAAGTTCTGTGGGAGGGAAAGGACTGAATTGAAGAAAAAAATATTTCCAGTCTGTTATCTCTCTATTACAGAGGAAACATTAGAAGAAGATGCCTGTGTTACTGCTTGTCCTTTCTTTGGCTGCTGAAGCTCTAAGTCTAGATCTGCGTTCTTACAGTCACAGTGCTGTCCTGGATGGGCAAGGCAAATACAACATACATTGGAGTTACCAAGGGGAGACAATAACCTTCTTACTGCAGGTGGAGACTTTAGGTTATGTAGGGTTTGGCTTCTCTCCAAACGGTGCCATGGCTAGTTCTGACATAGTAATCGGTGGAGTGGAAAAAGGCAAGCCATACTTGCAGGTGAGACTATTAACTTACATATCTTAGCCATTGACTATCGAGGAAATGCGCGTTTTGATCATATTAATAAATATCATATGTCACAGAACTGGGTTTCTGTTTTCCTTTTGACCAGACAAATGGAAATCTTTCTCTGATTCTCCTTCGCAAAGGCCACAAAATCATTGCAAACAGTGGGAATTTGTCAGGGGGCTTAATAATGCCATAGTTGGGGGGGTTGCGACATGTACTCTTGCTCCTCTTAAATAAGTTCTCAGTAAGGGGCCTTAGTGGACATGAGGTCCACCCCTATAATGATGTTGATCGTGCATTTTCTTTTCTAATGCGTAACAAATAGTGCTAAAATGTGATGTTGCATACCAGCAATTTAATTCACTACTGTACTTGGTCAACAAGAAAACAGAGGCTTTTATATGCTTTCCAAGGTGTTGCGCTTCCATTGCAAGACATAGAAGCCTGAAGTACATCTTTAAGTATCTGAATTATTACCATCTCACTGTTTAAATTAACACCCACCATCTGCTTACGGTGTTGTATAAAGAGATAATGCATAAGTAGTTAACAAAGAAGTAATTCAATGAAAACCATCGATCCTTGCTCAGCTATTTGTCAATGAAGAAATAAAATAATACAAATTAAGATTTAACAAAAAGCCTGTACAAAATGAAAGTGTCTGCAAGTTTAACAAAAAGTCTAGCAATGGGAACACTATCCAAAGAGTCAAGTATTTACACAGCAGAAAATCTATTGACTCTTTTGTCTCTTGTCACAATAGTTCTAATCTAATACCCTTTGATGAAGACACATTCTGATATTAGGTTACTATTTTAGATCAACTGACAATTTTAAACAGACAACTACTTTATTACTTTCTATATGCTAGTTATATGTTATGACGTAGTATTTGTGTCATAATTAATCTAAATATAGATGTACAATTAAAGATATGTCTTGCATCATAATGGATAGTCCAAATAAAGGGATACATTTTTAGTAGATCTACCCTGAATATGTGACTGAATAAGATGCATTCATATATGCTTTTAAAACCAAAAAAACACCAAAGTCAAACAATAAAACAATATAAAAGAGAAAAACAGAACTGGATTCTATAAGAGATTCTAGTATGACATTTTGAAAATGGTCCAATCAGCATATTCATATAGTTTCTATGGTAACAACAGCACTTTAAAACATTAAATTAACTTTTATAACCCCATGTAGCATGTCGTTTTTAAAAACCATCAGGGTTCTTAGCCTCATTGCAACTAATGACGTACCAGGTACGTCGTAAAAAAATGGTACATCACTGGTTTAAACAGCAACCACATCACTGTGATCAGAGGTACACCGTTGTTGCTAACCACACCATAACCTGAGCAGTTTGTCTACAGCAGATCTGCCCCCAAAAATAAAACAAAAAAAACTTTAAATAAATGAAAATCATATTGGCATATAGGGTGGTTTCCAAATCAGGGCAAGTTACAAGCGAGTTACGACAGATATTTTTTTTGCACTAGCTGTGTACAATTTACTTCTGCATTTTTAAAATTGTATTCATAAATAATATAATTTTATGTGGGTAGACTAATTTGAAGGACATAAAAACCACAAAAATAGCTCTGGTCCCCTACTGTAAAATAACCCTGGTGCTTAAGGGGTTAAATGCTAGACCACACAGCATGTCATATGCTTTTGTTTGTTTTTTTAAACACTTGTTCTATGATTTTTATTTCAAACAGTTGTTTTCTTCTCCCTGGCAACATGAGATTAGATGTCTTACATATTTGGTTCTACCACATGCTAGATAGCATTGATAGCTTTCAGAGCATCCACACAAATAAATTATTTAACAAAATAGTGTTCATCATCTTTGGGAAAATCCCAGGGTTAGCTGCCTACTCCTGGATGTTATAGAGGATATGAAGGGGTATGGCTGTGGAAAGTGAGCAGGGCATGGTTAGTCACAGTTTGACTTTAAAGGGATAGCGAATTGGCAGGATCTGGCTGGGTAGGACAAGACCTGTGTGGGTCAGGGCCATGGTGGTGAGTGAGGGGGCCATACATGGCTCCCTTACCCAGAGAATTAAGATACTTACCGGAAGCCCATTAGGGAGAGATTCCAGGTTGAAAACTGTAATGTTGATGATGTTAGGGGTGATATTAGCATTCAGCATTGCTTAGATTTCAGATTTATTCATTGATGTCTCATGTGCACTGAGCTCTTATGCATGTAGTTTGCAGAAACTAAAATTGGGAACAAAAGTGAGAACATTTCCTCATGCTGCTCTTCCCTCCTTTCAGCCTTCTATAAAAGTAGTCGTATTAAGTTAATTTTGCACCTCTGCTTAACCACAGTGCACCAGGCCCTCCAAACAACTAATGTAAGTGCTTTCATATGCATTGTTTAAAAACCATTAAAAGAAAAGAAAACAAGTACTTAGTTAAGGGAAGAGTCCCCCTACCCAAGTTCCCGATGCTTACCATTTTGACTACACAGGAGCTCATTAAATCCAAAAAGTACTGTCAGGATTCGGCCCCAGCCCTACAAACTGCCAGGCTTGGACGCCCCTTTAAGATGTCTGCCTGGAGTTGATCTCCTCTCCACAGTTTGCTGTTTTGTTTGTGTATCTGTATTTTAAGTACCTTTGACCTCATCCCCTTATACATCTGAGGATCTCAGTTCCTCCCTCCTCTCCCTATGTCCCGTTTGCGATATCCTATCCTTGCTTAAAGGAGAAGTGTCTGAGGATCTCGGCTCCTCACTCCATCCCCTGTGTTCTTTGCCTTGTTCCCTGTCCTTTGTGTGTAGTTATGTTCAGCTGTGTTGGTTTTGCTATGAAGCCTCACCTGAAGCCATATGTCATTACCACACCTGGCCTAGTAGACATGCTTTATTTCCCTGCCTCTCAGTAACAGAGGTGTGAGTTCATTAAGGTACTTTGGAGCTATAGTTCATGCCAGACTCTGGATCTATCTCTTGGATTTACCCTTTTGCCAGCCTGTTACCTTTTTTTTTTACCTGGACTGCCTATAGGATTTACCCCTTTTGCTTGCTACCTATCTCAAACCCTTTTGGATTCTTAACTGGACTATTCTAACTTTGTACTCCTAAGCAGTCTGTAAACTTGATATGCCTCCTCATCTTTTGGTGAGATGTATCTGCTTAGCTTAATATAACTATATTCAAACATTCAGCTTTTGTTTCGTTTGTGTATATTACTGTGCGTGTTCTTACACTCCTGCGCACTGGACTCCAACATCCAGTAAGGGCTGAGATATGATGAGCCTGACAAGTACTGTTGCATTCTCACCTTACTGTAATTCCTTAAAAGTAAGGTTTACAAAATGGTTACCTTAATATACATAAGGTTTGCTTATTGACATTTTAAAATACCCCAAAAACATAGCAAGCAATTTAGAGCAGACTTAAGGGACAAAAATGTCTGACAATGCATACAAAGCTTAACCAGCACATCTCATAATACCTTTTGTATATGATTTGGATGAAGGAATTTGTTAAAGTATATGGTGACCTAGATGGAGTGGTTAGGCATTTATACTTGTTCTGTAGCTGTGTGTTAAAGACATGCCTTGTACATAAATTTGCACTGAGGTTTTGCTGCAGACAGGGAAATGGGTAGTCGAGATTCCTATCTGCTGCTGAATCCCTGAAACTATGGAGCAATATTTTGATGTTATGAATTAAATTGAAAACCGAAAACCAAAAACGTTACTTGTATTTTCCCACGGAAGGATTAGTTCTACTTTCAGACCCTCGGGCATATCTTATAAAATGTCCTAATTATTTGAATAACTTGATCTATCTCGTGCCAATTAAAAAAGGGGAAAATGCTGCATTTTATATGCATGCGTTTTATTATTTTTAAAAATATACAAAATCTTCTGGAGATTTAAAGTACATTCAGGGTGAATTATTATTTATATAATGAATGTGATGAAATGTAAATGTGTGAGCATGAGCGAATTTGTGCATTTAAGTATGTATGAGAGTTTAAGGACTCATTTAGGGAAGATGAGTGAAATCCAGGTGAAAGACACTCAGGGAAGGGTGAAAAATAATACTATGTGTACATAGAACGGAGAAGTGAAAATTAGAATTTTTAAAAAGAAAGGTGACTGGAAAATCAGTGGCACCAAACAACGATTAACTTACAGAGAACAGAAGGCATAAGGGGCTTTAGGGGGTTGTTACTCCAGGTTTAGGTGTCATGATTAGGGCCCACAATGCAGAGTTGGTATAACCTAGTACACAGTAGCTTCGGGAGGAGGGGGCCATGGCCCCCCTACATCCTGCTGTGCTCCACCATGTGCCCCCCCAATTGAAACGCCGTTTTTTTTTTTTGCAGCCACGAGGGATCACTGATTGATGTGGAGGAGAGAGAGGGGCGCCAGGTGGTCGCTCAGGAATAAGTTTTCAGCAAAAGCTCGGCGCCTCCTCACTCTCCTCCGCGAGCCCTCTGTCCTAGTCGCAGTGCAGGCATTCATGCTGAGCGCCGGAATATGATGTCCTATTCCGGCACTCACCACTAAAGCAGTGTGCACCGTGACAGAGCAGTGAGACAGAGGCCTTGTGCTCCCACCACAAGCCTCTGCAAGGTAAGTGAACTCCAAAGGGGGGACGGGATAGATGGTGAGAAAGGAGGGAAATTGAAATAAAGAGTCAGAATGAGTGAGACAATTAATTAATGTGTGGATGCATTGTGTAAATGATTGAGAGAATAAATTAATTAATGTGTGAATGAGAGTATGAATTAATGTGTCTATGAATTGTGTAAATGAGTGAGAATTAATTTGTGAGAATGCATTCATTTGTGTGCGAGAATAAATTATTGGGTGAATTAGTGAGTGACAAGGGAACAATGTAGCACAGGTAGCGTGTTTATGGGATAAAGATGGCACAGGGTGGGCTGTTTGGGACAAAGATGTCGTACGCTGGGCTGTTTGGTGACAAAGTTGACTCATGCTGGGCTGTTTGGGGACAAATATGTCACGTTCTATGTATATTTTGGGTGCTGGTCAGTGTGGATGCCAGGGCTGACCTTTGGGTTGTGCAACCTGTGATCTATGCCTGTAATTCAGGGGGGTTTCTATACCTTTAATGCTGAGTTTTTATGTGAATTCCAATTGATCTATACCTCCAGTGCTGGTTTTGTGTGTTCTGTTGATCTATACCTGCAATGCTATGTTTCCATACATTATTTATGTGTACCTGCAAATACAGAGTTTTATGTCTTATTCAGATGATCTATACATGCATGTGCTGTTTACATTTGTTTATTTGATCTATACCTGAACTACAGGGAGTATGTAAAAGAGATGTGTGGTTTAGTGAATGAGGAGACAAAGACTCTGGGAGAGGACCTATCAATGTCACGGTAGGGTCAGAAAGAGGGAATACTGTATGTCAATTTCTTTTTTTTGGTGTGGTAGCAGAGGGAGTGATTGCATGCTAGGGAGCGTGGAGCCCAAGGTAATGCTTTCCTGTGGTCCAATTTGTTTTCAATATAAAATATACTGTATATAATTGTATCTTGTACCGGCCAGGAGAAGCAGGAACCCAGTAGAGTCACATGACCCTGCTCCGTTCCTTTGTCCCCTGTGCTGGACAAGAGAAGTTGTTTGCACAGAGTGCGAGCAACACAGAGGGAAGCAGCAGGGTCCCTGCGGAAGTCTGCGAGTGAGAGATCTGCAGTTGAGATCTGGGTGTTACCTTGCCGACGGATCCGCTGTGTCCTCGAGCAAGGGAGCCGAGACGCAGCTCGCGCGGGCAGCCCCCTGCTCGTCCCGCTCGCTGGAAACGCTGCGAGGTTCCTCCTGCCGCTAGATGCGCGCCCCCGTGTGGATCGAGAGATCTAGACGGGACGCGCGCCTCAATATCTCATGAATATTCATGCCAGGTCTTAAAGGGACCTTTATTTTTTTTTCCTCCTCCCCCTTAATTAGGTGTGTAGGAGGATCTAGGAGTGGAGGGATATTTAAACCCTCAGTTTACAGCCATCCCTTGCCTGTGATAGTGCTTAGTTTGCCTTCACTAGTGTTCTATATTGTATTTTGTCTATTGGTTATATGAACTCTGCTTGTTCCTGACTACCCGTTGTTTGCCGTCTGCCCTGACCTTTGCTTGTGACCCCGACTATCCGTTTGCCTGATCCTTGTATCTGTTACCATGTTCCTGCATTATTTGGGACCCCTGGTTGCCATTTCGTCTATCTGAAGTCTGCCTTGCGTTGCCTCTCATCACCGCTTGGGGGCGCCTTTCCTAGTACTGCAGCGTGGATTCACCTCCTGGCCAGCCATTAGTGACAGTGGGATATGGTGAATGAGCAAGTATCCGTGATTAAGGGAAAGCATATGAGTCAATGAATGTTTGTGAATGTGTTTGTGGGGGGGGGTAAGAATTGGGAGGCTGTAATCACACTCCTATCATGCCCAGGTTCCAGCATGTAGGTGTGTGATTGCTGTTAGCAATTATATACAGTATCTCACAAAAGTACAAAGACAAGTATGTCTTGCCTACAGTCAAGCATGGTGGTAGGAGTGTCATGGTCTTGGCCTGCATGAGTTCTGCCGGCACTGGGGAGCTACAGTTCATTGAGGGAACCATGAATTCCAATGAATTCGTAGACTGGGCTGCAGGGCAGTATTCCAACATAACGACCCCAAGCACACCTCCAAGATGACCACTGCCTTGCTAAAGAAGCTGAGGGTAAAGGTGATGGACTGGCCAAGCATGTCTCTAGACCTAAACCCTATTGAGCATCTATGTGGCATCCTCAAACGGAAGGTTGGGGGAGGAGAAGGCATCCACCAGCTCCGTGATGACGTCATGGAGGAGTGAAAGAGGACTCCACTGGCAACCTGTGAAGCTCTGGTGAACTCCATGGCCAAGAGGGTTAAGGCAGTGCTGGAAAATAATGGTGGCCACACAAAATATTGACACTTTGGGCCCAATTTGGGTCCAATTTTGGTGTGTTAACCACACTTTTATATTAATATTTAAAAAAATAATATATATATATATATATATATATATATATATATGATTGCTAACAGCAATGACACTCCTATCATGCCCAGGCATACCAGTACAACCTGGGCATGATAGGAGTGTGATTGCTGTAAACAATCATAAAAGTGTCCAATTTGGGTGTGTTACTTACTTTTAATAAAATTGTGGTTTTGTGGGGGGGGGGGTTCGGTTTCGGTCCAGAATTTTCATTTTGGTGCATCCCTAGCTAATATTAATATCTATTGGCAGCAGGGGCTCATATTAAAGAATAAAAACTAACTGCCAGTTCAGCTGCTATTTTGAAATCATATTTCAATCATAGTATTGACTTCAAAGAGATAAGTACATATTATGTAGTTAAAAATGCATGTCTAATGTGTATATATACATTATATATATATATATAATTACACACATATATACAGTGTATATATAGTGTATATGTAGCGTTTTATAATTGCCCCCCCCTACTTTGGTCCCTGTCCCCCCTTGTGCCCCCCTAAATATGAAAGCTGGAGGCGCCACTGACAGCAAAGTAATAACAGGATCGTAGTCAAGGCAGACTACTCAAGGCATCAGGATCCAGGGATAAAGCAAGAACAATGTCAAGCAAGAGGTCTAGTACACAGTTCTAGGTTCAAAAGCAGCAGTACAATAGCACCCAGAGATTTTGTGGAGAAGAAAACTGGCTTTACTTTAATATGTGCTCAGCTTTAAATTTTTTCAAGATTTTTCAATCATTGTCCTATTTTCTTGGATGTGCATTTTTAAGTTTTAATTAAGTATAGAGACGTGATGTTTTACCACTTTTCATCACTGTTGTGACAACTTACTATTTGTTGTTTCATATAGCGTCATCATCTTACTCAGCGCTGTACAGTGGGTAAAGAGAGTGTTGAGATTGGGACCGTTACCCTGGCAGCTTCATTTGCAGTGAGCAAAATCTGCTAATGTATGTTTATTATTTTATTGAATTCCAAAAGCATATACAAATCAACTACTGGGTTCAGGAATTTACCATGTACCGTAATATGGTATCTGCTGAAGCAACAATGAAACCGGAAGGAAAACTGATAAATTCACTCAATATGATTACTAAACAAAATGAGGTTTTGTAAAATAAAAGGCATTTTCACCCATATGAACTTCTCACTACTTACTAAATTGTTTTAAAAAAACATTATACAATCCAGGAATCATAATTCAGATACCCTTATGCAAAAATGGGGCTTGTGATGCCTCCTCTCATGCAAATTTACATGGGAGTGTGTAGGATAATAAGGATGAGGATCATATCCAGGAAGAGGTTTAACTATTTTGGTGTGAAGCATGTATGGAATATGTGGTTGTAAAATGGTCCCTGCGTATCTCATATATGGTGACACAATGATGTCCTTCTTGCATGGCCAAACACCACTCTGCTGCCCAGAGAAATAAGAAACTGACCTGGACACCTAGCAGGGCTTCACCTTGAGACTCCGGGTCAAACCCAGAGAGTTTCCAGGTATATATAAAATATTTCCTAAGGATTTAAGGGGTCTTAAGAAAATAAAAAGGCAGGGTAAGGACAGAAAATATCTAAAATGATAACTCACACCCACTGTTCTCCATTCACTTCCCAAACAACAATTTGTTTATTCTGTTGTGAAATTATCCCAACATTAATGTAAAATTCAATACGTATTTTATTAGATGCTCCATTCCCTCGAAATTTCACTACATTTTTCAAGGTCTTGTGATTTGGAATTTTAGAAGCTTCATTTGGTTTTCGCTTGATTTGGATACTGCATATTTCCATTGTTTTCTACTCTTTTTATGAGATAACTTTCATCTGTTTTTTTTTTTTTTTAGGCTTTTTTTTAGAATTTCCTTAGGGAAAAAAAAAAACACATGGAGCTGTTTAATAGTGAACTAATTGTCATTGACCCTAATATTTCTAGACACATACTACTGATTTTATTTTCAAGTATGTATTTTATATTTGCAGCTGTAAGTATTAATTGTGCAGACGAGCAAACACCACATGGCTTCTGTTCTAAAATTATAGAGGTTATGGATATTTATTATTAAATCAGGACCGCATGCAGGATAATGGTGAAAAAGGAAACAATAGTTTGATAACCATCAAATATATATAGGAAATATATGAGTATAGCCAAGATTTCTAATTCAGAAGATTATGCAGCTATTAACCCAATTCTTTACTAAGAGCATTTTATAGCCTAAATCCTGGAGCTTTTTTTTTTAAAAAAAAAGAAAATGCAAAATATTCCATACCAGAATGCCATTTATGTCTCCATATAGTAAATAGACGTGTATAAAATACAAGGTAATGTAGTAGAATATTGAGTTACATAATAGGTATGGATACATTGTAGATTATAAATATATATGTTTATATACCACCACAAATTAAATACCGTATTTGCTCGATTATAAGACGAGGTTTTTTCAAAGCAAATGCTCTGAAAAATATCCCTCGTCTTATAATCGAGGTAGTCTAATAACCAGACCTCAAATAGAGTTCTAACTATGAGACTAAGATCCAGATCCCCCGCAGTGCTGCAGGGGACCCGGATCCTTCTGTCTGGTAACTTCAGCTGCTGCTGGCACTTCCATCAGGGCTTCTATCACCGAGCCCCGAGAAAGCGCCGGCAGCAGTGGAGGTTGTCTACGCGCATTGCGCAGACCTTCCCCGGCTTCCAGAGAGGAGAATTCCCCGCAGCAATGGACGCTACTGCTGGCACTTCTGCCCGCCGGGGCTTCTATGACTGAGCACTGACGTCACATGACCTTCCAGTGCTCAGTCATAGGAGCCCAGGTGGAACTAACGCTGGCCTCCACTAGACACCAGGGAGTCAGAAGCACTGGTTAGTCGGGGGGAACACGTATTGGGGTGTTGTTTGACAGTGACATATACCTGTATAGCTGTAAATTAACAACTGAAGTAAAATGTAGGTGTAAAAAACGCAAAATAATTACTACCACAAAGTTTGACAAATGCTGGTAGTAGGATTAGTGCATGGAAAGAGTTTAAATGCTACCATTTTAAATACCATGGGGTGTCTAGTTTTCAGACATAGTTTGATGGGGTAAGTTGAAGTGGCCCGCCTTAAAGATGTCCCAAATTGCACATGGAGGCAGTATGACAAAATAGCAATATGCGAAAAACAATGGGTACTTGTAATTTCAGGACTAATAGTAGAATCTATTTAGAATTTTTTTCATTAGCTTTTGTAGATGCGTAAAAGATTTTTCAAGTAAAAGTCAGAAAAAAGTCCCTTTTCTCATTTTTTTTCACCATATTTTATACATTTTTTTTTATAGTAAATTAGATGATACAATCAAAATAATGGCATCTAAAGAAAGCCCTTCTTTTTGAAAAAAAATATGTAACTTGTGTGGGTATAGTAAATGAGAAAGAAGAACATTACAGCTAAATGCAAGCACCGCAGCAATGTTAAAACAGCCATTATCACGAAGTGTACAAAATATAAAATCAACCATTGTCGCAAAGGGGTTAATAGTTAATTTGTTAGAAAATGCAGCTCCCAATATATATCCTCTTAGGCTTTGTTTGTATGAACACTGTACTTGTATTTCTTTGTCATGTGTTTTAGTTCCCTTTGGCAGTTTACTTCTTTGTATTCCTGGGGATAATACTATCAAAATGCTTTCTTCTTGTCTCGGAAAAGGGAGCAACGGGCATCTGGACTGGGATGACAAGTAACATTATTTGCTTCCCCATGATGTTCTCTAAGATCTCAGAGATAAAAGGAAACATGCGGAAACATGAAAGTAAATTCATATGAAGGCTAAAGAGCTAGTACAGCTGTTTCTGGAATGGAAGCATATTTCCCATAGAGAGCAATTTAATTGAATGGGAAGTGCTGTGGTAAATAACTATGCATTCACAGTTCAAGAAAAATGAAGTAAAGAGCAACTTAAAAAAAATTATATACTCATTCAGGATCACATCTAGGAACAGTGCTTTATTTATTATTGTTAAATTACAAATCTCCAGTTTCAAAATCTGTTACTTGAATAATTAAATCTGTGTAGGCTAATATCTGCTAAGTATGTTAAAAAAATTACTTAAATGTACAATTAACTGGAAAAAAAGATATGGAAAGCAATGACAAGATAAAATGCAAAAAACAATGTGCCTATATTTTATTTACTTGCAAGATTAGTCTTAGCAAAGAGCTGAATGACTTTGACATGATATTGTGGTCTGGCTGAATATACACTGATAGGAGTAAAATAATAAATAATGTAATTTTGCCTTTAGCCTCTTCTTTATCTATGTTAACTATACTAAATAACTTTCATTCAATGACATGTTTTAGTAGACGTCCATTTATAAATACGTGTTCTACAACTAGTTTCTCTCACACTTTATTCACTTACTGTAATTATTATTATTTTAAAGGATATTCCAACCTATATCTAATTACATATTCAGTGCCAAGATTAGTAAGGAGTAATAGGAACTATATTTTTTTCTTCAACACCTTTGCATTCTTGCCCAAAAGCAGCCAACTCATTGAGTGAACATTTTAGCTTTCCATTGTTGAATTTAGATTTTGGTTCATTTCTTGGTAGTGTACTTTCATCGATTTGGGCTTCAGGGACAGAGAGGACATGACTTCAGTATGAGTGAGGCTTTAGAAGGGCACACTTGACCCAACACATAAAACATGAATGTGCAACATGTGATATTAAACATTAGGATATTTCCATGTACTTACAATGGATTAAAATGTACTGCTAGAAATAATGCAAAAATTTGAAAAATAGGGGCAGTCAACAGGCTAAAACATATCAATCAACGTTAATTAAGGTCTTCTAGTGTTTCAGGAAGCCCATGGAGACATCCCTAACGCTCTTCCCTACTAACACAGACTTGCTTACTGGTCCTTCATAGCAGTGCCAAAAAGTGTCCTTCATGTGTAGTGGCCTGTCCCAAGGATTAAAGGTGTATGGTGGCAAATCCAACTCCATGTGGACAGATTTTGCAAAATGTTTTGCTTTGTGACCCCTGGCTGCTTCTTCTTGTATCCAGACCCTTAATCATCTACCCTTACTAGGCCAGAGAGTAAATTAGTTCAGAATGTGGCTCTGGTAATATACAGCTATATTGCAGGATTATGCTTGCAACCGTAAAGAAATCTTGACTGAAGACTGCTGGACAGACGTGCGCCAGTGTTTGATGTTGCATGAAGCCTGCCTTATATTTACTTTGTTCTAGGATACTATATATCTCCCAGCAATGAAGCTACTTGAGACCCAGGACATGACTTCCAAGTCAATTAGAGATATGTGGTCTCATGGCCATGAAACTCAGACTTTGTTAGCCCTATGGTAAAAACAGGAATACTACAAATGGAACAGATATCAACTAAAACTAGCAGTAATGTGAGATCTTAACAAGAGATATATGACAGAACCTGTAAATACTTTGGGACATGATGATTTGTGCTAAGATTATGGTATAGAGAAAAGTGGCTAGGAAATCATAGTTTCTAATGGATTGGATAGTAGGACGAAAATAGAAATCGAAGGGATGATGGAGGAGGTCATGATGATTGATTTAGATGATGAGCAGTGATGATATGATTGGTCAATGCAGTTTAGGTGTATATGCCTTTGTTGCCTGTCTGTAACATTTGATTTTGGGTTGATAGCAAGATGAAGGCGGTATAGTCCAGAGGCACAGTTTTTTCAATGTGGTTGCTTATACATTAACAAAATCTAAACGTGTTCAGACAATACTGTGGAGAAATCACTGGTCTCTAGTATGTAGTATAAAAAATATTGTATTGTTTTAATGTCTTGTAGCTGTGGTGAGGGAACAATTGCCAATAACAACACCTCTTACAAAAACAAGGTAGAAAATCTTGGCACTGGTATTATGGTGACTCAGAAGAGACAGGTATGTGGTTACTATAAAAATTGACTAAAAGTCTCCTGCAAGAAGGGTACAGCTTTAATCAGCAAGGTGACTTTTAAATAGTCTTGATGTTTTTTGCATTATACAAGCCAAGTAAGCTTTTCTTGCAGGAGGAGATGACTGGTTGCACCTAATGGCCATTTACTATTATAATCTTTATAACATAGTCATTCACTAATCTTCTCTCCCAGGCATTTAGAGATTAACAACTATAACTATGAGATATATTCTGGATAAAAGACCGGTGCAAAAAACTCATGGGTGGCACTAAGTGTTGGGCATCCCCTTGTCAAAACAATAAAAAACATTTTTTTGGTTATTCTATGTTTCATCTTTCCTATTGGCATGTAATGATTTAGGATGGAGGAATAGCTGGGGTGAAAGTAATCATATGAGAGGCAGCAGTGAAATGTGTCTAATCCACCGTTCTCTTATACAGACATTACGCATCTGTAAATGAGATCAAATCACCTTTCTGTTTTTGTTTCTGTTTCTTTTCATTTATATGGAGCTTTTTTGTTTTAAGCTAAGGGTGTTCACATCCCCCCCATTTATTATTTTTAACACCTTTGCAGTGATTTATTTACTTTTACAACCTCATTCATGCAACATGGCTCATCAAGTAAAAGTTTGTTAGCAGTGAGTCACTGATAGAATGGCAAGGGATCGCCTAGCTCCCAAATCTTAATACTAGCTGCATGGAAGTCCATCATTACTCCATACGATTTTTTTTTTTTTTTACAATTCTGAATTCATGTGGCTGCATATGTGTGTATGTATGTTTATGACTTTTTGTGTCTATATGTATATCACTGTAGCAGCACAAGACGCAGTATCTCTGCTTTTATGACCATGATAGGAATGGAGCGTTTCCAGGTCGGTTTGTATGGAGGGCATCCTCTGACCAGAGAAGTTACTTTGTGTAACTGTGGATAAATCCTTGATTAATTACTGTGAGTTGCAATGTAGGATGCACCGAAATGAAAATTCTGAACCGACAATTCAGGATTCGCTTGACCGAAACCGAAAATGACCCCCCCCACACACGCCTTTAAAAAACCCCAAAACACGCCAAAATTGGACAAAAAATAAATAATGAACAATATTAATATATTTATATAATTGTAAACAGGAATCACACTACTATCATGCCCAGGCATACCCAGATTCCAGCATGTACTGGTTGCTTGGGCATTACAGGAGTGTGATTGCTGTTAACAATTCATCTACTTTGCTACATTTTATACAAATATGTTTCCAAGATCCATCTCGTTCTCCGCATTTCCAACATATACCGTATTTGCTCGATTATAAGACAAGGTTTTTTCGAGAGCAAATGGTCTGAAAAATACCCCTCGTCTTATAATCAGGGTCGTCTTATAATCAGACCTCAACTAGGTCTGACTATGAGACTAAGATCCAGATCCCCCACAGCGATGCAGGGGACCTGGATCCTCCTGCCCCCCCCAACTTATCGGTACTTCTGAGTCCCCGGTGCTTAGTCCGGGCAGTGTGTAGAGCTCTATGCGACTCACGTAGACAACTTCGCTGCAGCCGGGAGGAGGTGCGGTTAGCTGCGGGGGTTGTCTGCATCCATCGCACAGATCTTCCCCAGCTGTCAGAGATCTGAGTTCCCCGTGATCTCTGACAGCCGGGGAACGTCTGCACGATGGACGCAGACAACCCCCGCTGCTAACCGCACCTTCTCCCGGCTTCAAGCGGAAGTTGTCTACGCGAATCGCATAGAGCTCTACACGCTGCCCGGACTACGCACCGGGGACTCAGAAGCTCCAGTAAGTTTGGAGGAGGGAGGGGGTGTTAAATGGGGGGCATAAGGCATTTCTGGAGGCAGAGTGCTCTGTGAAATGCCTTTTAACCCCCGTAATGCCACTCTGCCTCCAGAAATGCCTTTTAACCCTCTATACGCCACTCTGCCTCCTGAAATGCCTTATACCTCCCTATATGCCACTCTGCCCCATAATATGGCTTTTAACCCCCTAAATGCCAAAGTGGCATATAGGGGTATAAGGCAATTCTGGAGGCAGAGTGGCACATAGGGGGTCAAAAGGCATATCATGGGGCACAGTGGCATTAAGACGGTTAAAAGACATATCGTGGGGCACAGTGGCATATAGGGGGTATAAGGCATTTCTGGGGCAGAGTGGCAAGCCAGGGGGCAGATGTGCATAACTGGGGGGGCAGGTTAAAAAAAAGGAAATAAAAACAAAATATTCTTCTCAATCATAGCTTTTATTAAAAATATTTGTTCACATAGTATACATGAATTAACATTTACTGGTAAAACATTTTTCCTATAGGGTCATCTTATATCCAGGCTTTTTCTTTTTTTCATAAATTAATATTCAGATTTTGGGGGGGGTCGTCTTATATTCAGGGTCGTCTTATAATCGATCAAATACGGTACTTTTCACTAAAAGGTTTATTTTGTGGCACCATATACCATCTATTTATTATTTTGAAATAATTTAAACAGTTTGTATTCCTCGTTACTTGGTTCCAAGCCCTTATCCACTTATCTCCTGCAATTAGTAAATTATCCGAATTTAGTTCCTCCTCCCATTTTTTTCATTCGGGTGGTGACTTGAAGCTTTCTAGTTCTGCAATCAAGTCACTACAATAGCTTCAAATTCTCTTTCTAGGCTGGTCACATTCTAAACACATAGACTATAATATATAGTTGGTCCCCCCCTTTGCAGCCATAACAGCTTCCATTCTTCTGGGAAGGCTTCCCACAAGACCTTGGAGTGTTTCTGTGGGAATTTTGCCCATTCATCCAGTAGAGCATTTGTGAGGTCAGGCACTGGCGTTGGATGAGAAGGCCTGGCTTGCAATCTCCGTACCAGTTCATATCAAAGGTGTTCGATAGGATTAAGCCAAGGCTTTCTGCGGGCCAGTCAAGTTCTTCCACACCAAACTCAAACACCCACAAAGTTGGAAATGTATAGTATTGTCCACAATTGTCTTGGTATGCTGAAGTGGAAGCTGTTATAGCTGTAAACTATATATTAATGTCTATGTATTTAGAATGCAATATCATAAAAGTCCCTATTAGTGTAATGGTCAGGTGTCTCCTAAACATTTGTCCATATGGTGTAAATTTTTGCATCATCTCATCATGCTGCTTATCTTCCTGGTTCACCTTCGCATTAAAATACACAGTAAAATGTTAGAATTTGACATGTCAAAATGTATAAGGGGTTTATAGCAATGCTTATTATTATTGTTTTGTTCTTGCACTTTCTTAACGCAAATTTCTTTCTGTTTTTTTTTTTTTATTAGGACTATTTTACAGATGGTAACAGAATTCTTCATAAAGATTCACAGCAGGATTATAACCTTGAATACGCAATGGAAAATGGCACTCATACTATTGTAAAATTCAGCAGAGCTCTGCATACATGTGACCTTAATGACAAAACAATAACAGTAGGTTTCTTTCTAATAAAACATATTGATCAAACCAGAGACATAAAGGGAAATGTAAACTATATGACAAGTATGTGGACACCTGACCATCCCACACATATGAGCTTGGTGGACATCTCATTCCAAAACCATGGCGTGAATATTGAGTTGGCCCCCAGTTTGCTGCTATAACAGCTTTCCACAAGATTTTGGACTGTGGGAATTTGTGACCATTAAGCCAAAAGAGCATTTGCAAGGTCAGGCACTGATGTTGGATAAAAAAAGCCTGGCTTGCAATTGTTGTTTCAGTTCATCCCAATCGTATGCAGTGGGATTAAGGTCAGGGCCTTGTCACTCAAGTTCCTCCACAACAAACTTGTGAAGCTAGGTCCTTATGGACCATCGCAGAGGGATCATGCTGGAACAGGAAAGAACCTTCCCCAAACTGGTGCCACAAAGTTGGAAGCATACAATTGTCTAAATTGTCTTTGTATGCTGTAGATGCCTGTGTGCAGCTGCTTGGTCATGAAAACCAATTTCAGTTCCAGTGATTGTGCTGATGTTACTTCCAGAGGCAGTATGGACTGCTTCAGAGGTTGGAGGCCCCACTTACAAGAGGCAGGGCAGATCTAGCAGGTCACAAATTCCATGAACTCACTTGTGTCAAAGCTAGCATCCTATGATTCCAACATGTTTAAAGTGACTGAGCTTCTTACTATGATCCATTCGACTGTGCTTGATCTTATACACCTTTTAGCAATGCGTTTTGTCCGAAACACTTAAACGCATTAATTGGGAGAGATGTCCACATATTTTTGTCATATAGTACATTTAAAATGTTTTATTCTTGTGACAAATCGATATTTTTTTGAATTATAGGAAAGCACCGTGAGAGTAATATGGGCTTATCATGGAAATGACATCGGACTTACTGGACCTACATACCATGGATCAAATTGCGGTCGCAAGAGCTTGCGCTTACTGAACCCTGAGAAAAGCAACTTTGTGTCTGTGGAAACCCCATTTTTTAATTTCACAAATGCAGACGTAAGTTTTTACTGTAGACACCATCCTTTCTACTGAATAATAAGCAGGGGTTTTTTTTTTGATACACTTACAAATTTCAGATCCATTATTACCTGAACACAACAATACAAATAATTATTTTGGTTGAACAAGTTTTTAAATGTTGAAGATCACATAACAATAGGAAGCTTTGGTTAAGGGTACACTGTAAAATTGCTAGTATAATACCGGTAGTATCAAATTGGCAGGCTATAGTCTTACTTAAATTAATTTGGCATGCCAGATGTCTACTGTTAAAAACCACTGGTGGAATATCTCACATTTGTTTAAAGGGCCAAAGAGAGACACATGTTTTATAGCCATGCCTGGGACCTTCCTGTGGTAGGGTACCTGGAAAGCTAACTCCTCCAACAGAGTATCTTTGTGATAGGTGGGGTGAGCTAGAGGGCAAGCCTAATTATAGGAAAGCACCTAAGTGGGTGGGGAGTAGGAGAGGTCAAAAATTATTTCCCTACCTGGAAAACTAGGAAAAATAACCTGGATATCAGGGGGAAGCAGTAATGGTTCAAACCTCAAGAGTTCCCAAGCATGTTGCGAGGATGTGGTTAGAGGCAGGGGTAGTGAGCAGGGCTTTGCCAATAATTTTGATATGTGACATTGTAACCTACTGATCATTATTTTTGTAACAGACTATATTTTTTTAAGCAAAATCTTATACATTAAAATAAAGACGTATACTGATTAAATATAAATTATTGTAACATTTAGGGCTGTAGACCATTGTGACACACCCACCAGACATCCTAAGGTCCTAAGCACCTAGAAAAAAGGCACATTAGGGGAGAATAGAAGAATTTTGGTCCAAAAAGGGACTGTTCTTCTTAAAAAGGGATAATTGAGATGTATGTGTGTACATGTAGACTTAACAATTTGTTCTTGTACATTTTTTTGGGCTTATTCATTAAACCTGTGATGTCATTAAGGAAATATTGGGGACCGCGACACTTTGAATCCTGGGAAGAATATCTGAGTTTATTTAACCTGTGCCCAGGCTTTCGGCTACAATCTTGGAGGTTGCCCTTCCCCTGTAAATCAGCCTTTACTTTGGATATTTCACACGTGTACAATGGAGGATCACTGTAGAAATACTGCATTATGGGAAGTGCAATGTTTTCAAGTAATACTTTATACCAGAATCACCAACTCTACCATAATCAAATTTATTGAAGATATGCATATTTTTTCAAGACAGGTGCCTGTTCCACATAAAGACACAACGTATTGGTGCCAAATGTTTAAGATGCCACCAATGAACAAGAAGCACCACATTATTAAGGTATGAATATATTATGACATATTACTAAAGCGCCCTTTTGTATAATATTTGCATTTATTTTGTATCATTGGTAAACCAATGTTTGTTAAATACATTTTATGACACTTTGTGACCATAATTTCTCAAAGGTTACATCAATAGGGCATTTTTTGATAAGTGTTTTGAAAAGGTAGGAATGTAGTTAGCATACTAATAAACAAGCATCAGTGTATGTTTAATATGTAAAATACTATGTTCATGCTTATCTATTTGTATACAACGTTCCTTATACTTTGCCATAGCAAACTGTTATAGTAATGCTAACTCTCTGAACAGACTGGTATGTCAGATTATACAGGAGGTAGGACCTGGCTGTCTAAGTATTTCAAATAATATTTTGTTAAACATTTCATTTCTTGGTGTACAATGTATTTAGAATAATTGTTTACTTGATACACAAATTCTTACTACAAATCTTCTGCAAAATTAGTTTCTGATTTTTTTTTCTAAAAAAAAAAACTGATTCCAATACTTATCCATGTCCTAGTGTTGCACTCCAGTGTAATGTGATCTATAATTACAAGTCTGTTACTAGCATACATATTGTTCCTTAGGGAGATGGGAGCTTATTAGACAAGAATGTAGACAAGTATGTGTCAGTATTTGGAAAGTTACAGTATGCTATAAAAGTCAAATGGACTATAGCTCAACAAACTTGAATAATGCCAGCTACTGGCTATTCCAGAGGACAGGACAGTCAATGACTGCACACACAATAAGGGCTTTTTTCCTCATGCTTATTGATGCTTATCAACTTTTTCCATATGGAAACTCAGTATTGAAATAACATATTTATAACTGAAGCAATCCACTAATTATAATTAAATACTTTCCTAAATTTTATTTATATATTCCAGATCTGCTGTATGTTTACATTAAAAGGTGATTTAAAACGTTAATTTCTTAGTATATGTTTACAATACATAAAATAGGTACACAGATAAGTATCACAATAAAATTGTTTAATTCCTTCAAAATAAATAAAATTAATATAAATTCAATATAAAAATATTAATATAAGTTAGTGCCATCTTTTAGTAAATATGAAGAAGAGTACTAATTGATCAAAATAATTGTGAACGTAAAGTGATCAAAACAAATAATCGTAAGCAAAAAATTATCCTTTCTTTGTCTTTCTATAAACTTTTATAGACAATCACTACAATTTACTTCCATGGGTTAAAACTCTCCAAAAAAAAAGATGTTCCTTATTATAACAAAGCTGAAAATAGAAATCCTAACTAATAAATAAAATGTAAACTTAAATGCTATGAGCTAAAAATGTGATGTAGGGCTCCGTCTGAAGGTTTGTTAATTATTATAATAAGCTTAATCATGTGATTTAGCAAATTTGTACACATTTCTCCATTATTCACCCTTCAAATGTGCTCTTGTGTGAGGAATAATGTAGAGTGGTTGACCAGAAATGAAACGGTTAACTAAAAAAAAATATTACCCATTTATCAAATACAGTGTATAATCACTCCTGACAAAACATATATAAGATATACATATGCTTAATACAGCTTTATATTATATGGAAGTGTAATAATGGCAATTATTATACACAATAGATAATATACAAAAAAATGTTCTTATTCGTATGAGATATGACGGTTGCAGTGGTCCTAGTTGTTTTGTTCCAAGTTCACCATAGAATAGCTTACAAGAAATCTTTGCTTTTGATCCCGCAAAGACATCTAAAAAGTACCCCTCTGTGAGTTCTTGGTAGTGGCTAAAATGTGCCTCACATTAGTAGGTGGGGTGGAGAATATTTTACCACTACTACAGCCAGGATGTTTGCCAGCTGGTTGTATTGCTCACTCTTGGCAAGAAGTCTTCAGCCTACCTGGACAGGTATACCAGGGGTCATCTGACTACTTTATAGTACACACCTGCCGTCGCCTCTGCCCAATCCACTAAAAACTGGAATCTTTCCATCTCACAGACACTTCCAAATTGATTGTAAACACAAGTGAAGATGGAATTAAGTCCCAAGCCCTGCCTAATTTGCCACCAATGTATTTTCTGATTTATTATTTGTGTTGTCCAAACACTGCAAATATTGCACAGTCCCCTGCCCTGCTTAATTTGTCACCAATAGAGCTTACTGTTTTGTGTCATCCAAAAATAAAATGCTTTGCTAGTAGGATAAGTGTATTACTAAGGCACATCTTAATGGGAAAATATTTGGAGAATTGGCTTCTAAATGTATTTTAACATGGAAAAACAGCCCACAAATAAATGAACCTATTATTATAAAAAAGAGCGGGAAAAAACTTTCTAAAATGTAGTTATAAAGCTTCTCGAATCCACCCCACTTTAAAGAATTTCCTGCACTACACTACACTTGCAGTGTGGTAGATAGATGGACTTGAATGAGCTGAATGTAACACTGTCAATGTCACTGACTGTCTCACACTCAGAGGCGTAGCTAGCCCCTTTTGCGCCTGAAGCAAGAATAGAAAATTGTGCCCCTCGCCTATTATTTTTACAGAGGGGATTTTATTTACACTGCCCTTACACACTGCCTTTACACACATTTACACATACACGCTTCCTTTACACACACCTACCCATTAACACGCATATACGCATACACTGCCCTTACACACACCTGCCCTAAACACACATATACACATACACTGCCATTACACAACCCTGCCTTTACACACACACAAATACACACACACCAGCTTACAAACATCCAAATACATATAATGCTCTTACACACACACACACACTGCCAATACACAACCCATACACACCAGCTTACAAACACACACATATTTATTCACACACACTGCCCTTACACACATGTGCCCATAAACACGTATATACACATACACTACCCATCCACACACACTGCCCATACACACAAGCTAGCTTACAAACACACACATATACACAACCCTTACACCCCTTTCTCCCCATCTCTTACTTTTCTTATCTTCCATCATCTTCTATGAATTCGGAATGATACTTATTTGTCATCAGATTCTATGTTTCTATGGCTAAGGGCGGCATGCCTTGGGGGCAGTAGCTCTAGATTGCAAGCTCGATTGAGCATGACCCTCCTCATCTGTTGTTTCTTTAAGTCAAATCGTTATGTTATGTACTACTTGTTATGTCCTGTCTACCCATTGTACAGCACTCCAGAATATGATGGTGCTGTATAAAACAATAAATAATAATAATTACTGCTGTACTGGTGTACTGCTACACTGGTGTACTGCTACTCTCTCTAAACTCTAGAACTGAACCTAGCCAACACAGCCTCCATAGTATACTGTATATGGAGCCAGGTCCTTAAGAGGCAGGAGCATGTGTCAATAAAAGACAGCAGTCATGGAGGTGAGTCCTGGAGAGGCTGAAGCAATGTCCTGGGTCAGGCCTAGGGTATCAACAATGTTCCAAATCAGATTACTCCTGCAAATTGCTGTCCTAATAATTTTATTCCTCAACCCTGTTTCTCTAGTTGCCAGGATATATTAAATTGGATTCAATGGCAGAGGTGACTCTATGAAACACAATTCAATACAAATCCTCATAAAGCTTGCAGCAAAAATTAGTTGAAAATTGGCCCAAATTCCTTAACTAAGAAAAATGTATCATTGTTTTTCCCAAATCCGTCAATGTATAGGGGAAAAAATATTCAAAAGGGCAAAATAAATTAATGGCATCCTCATTTAAAAACATAATTTCCATGGTAAGTTCAGTGCTGAGCTATGGGATTGTGTTTTAACACCACAATGGGTAATTTAAGTAACAAGCAGATTGTGGTAAATGGTAATTGATATGCTTTTAGAGCAAACTAGATGCCTTAGGCGTGGGTTCAATGGGTAACTATTAAAGATAGAGATATTATTTATGAGAGTTACTTTAACAATTGCTGTCTTTAAGGAAGAGAAGAATATGCCAGAGGGTTGACACTAGATGACTACATAGGTTAGAGGTCAAAGTAGGGACTAGCAGGGACAAGGATGAAAGGAGGCATGGGGTCAAGGAAAGAAGCAAGGTATAAAAAATGAAGAGACTTGTCTATCCATAAAACTGTTATGTAACTTGATACCTGGCAAAAAGAGAGGAAAATTACTGGGGAATATAAATGGACACACACGGGACATTGGTTAACAAAACTCCAAATTGGGCTGTGTTACTGCTTGGATTCATGGTGTTCACTCTTTTTATGGATCATAATCTTCTTTTCTTTATTCAGACTATGTATAAGCAGTTCTAAAATAAAATCTGTGTGAATATATATTTCTTTAAAATTGGATAATGGGATCTCACAACATGCAGGACCATACAGGAAGTCAGAGCAAGTGATATATAGATGGTTTTCTTGGATGAAATACTGTTCTTGTTTAGGCAGTCATAAAGAATTCATAGTTTATGAGTCACAATCAGGAAAGAGCCATCTATTATCTGAATAATGCACCCCATTCATCTCTGAAATATGTTAATACTATGTAGCTTTCTTTAGAAATACTTTGCCCAAATGTCAATCAAATCATGGACTGCATCAATTCTCTTATTATAATATTCTAGTAAATATAACGAAATAACACCAGTTTTAAATATCACCACACGCTGTTAATGAAGCAGCGAAGCCTGGTTAGAACTGTGTAATATACCCGGGCTATTTATCAAGTAAGCTCTAGAGCAAATGGTATGTATGGAGCTATCACCATAAAAGCCAAGGTAATGTTTTTGTTCTTTTGTGCATTAAAATTGCTCCTATTTTGTCTTGATAAATATAGGACAACATCTTCCATTGAACACTCACCAAAATAATGTAGGCATGAATGGTAAAGGAAGTAAAAAAATGTTAAACATATAATGTTGAATTTTTAACAAATGAATGAATCTTCTTACACATGGGCAGTCAGATTATCCTAATAAATGCATTTATTGTTCCTTTAATACTTTATTTATTACATTCATTGTATGTGATTAAATCATCAGATGCGAGAAAAAATAAATGTGTCTGCTAATAGTTTTTTGTGTAAAATACTAGAGAGTACAAGTAACATTTTGATTTTTGCAAATGTTTTGTGATTGAAATGTTTCCCCTTCCTACTAATTTAACTAGGCTGAGCAGAGCCCATTTCCTGGCAGAATTTGTGCAGCTCCTGTGATGTGAGAATATTAGAGTGTATAGTTAGAATGTACCGTATGTCTATATATATACCAACCTTAAAGTTCTAGGAACGATTTTGTTCTCCAGTTCAGCTATGCAATATGTAAATGTTGCAGGTAAAGTGTCAAATCCGGCATTGTAGGCCAAATGCCAAATAAAAAAATCTAATTTGCTAGCAATCCTTCAGTGTTAAGAATTTAAATAAAATTCTAATTTGAATTATTGACCTTAACTATATGGTGTCCCAATGCTTAGATTCCAAGAGACAATAATGAATCAGAGATAGCATGATTTGAGTAATTAGTCTTACAGTAGGTGTCCTGATTGTCATGTCCAGTGGAAAACGAGATGTCTGTACTTCCTAGAGGGGTGAAAGCAGCTGCACAGGTGAAGGCAGCTGGCCTCCTTCAGGAGAATGTGTGTTATTTGGGTAAATGCTTTGTTTTACTTTACATTGCTTTTTTGGCTTTCAAAGAGTTAACCCTCGAGCCTTAAAAGGGAACAAATAACGTTTTAAAAAGTTGAAAGAAACATGAATAGGATGAAAAAGATAGCCAAACGCTTTGATTTGGCCATTATCATTAGAACATGAATTCACGTGCAGATATTAGGGAGGTGAATACTGAAAGACATCAATGGCTATGAAACAAAGGTGCCTCTGTTTTTGGTGGGTGGTGTTTTTTCAAGCAACATTATTAAAGGATTTGTGTTTTACCCATTGCAGTATCCTATTGCTTCTCTATAGTTCTTGAATATATAATTATAGTTCACAAAAAGGGCATGATTTAGAAGAAAAATACCAAACTCTTCATTTTCTATCCTTTGTCTCTGTTCCTTTTCTATAGATCATATGTCTGGTTTTAAGTTGATGACAAGTTAAGGACCAAAGTTGCTTGTGCTTGTTGTATGTGTAAATACAGAGTTTATCTTATCTTCCATTTCAAATAAAGGTATTTTAACATGCAACATTTTGCATGTTTTGCTGTGTATATGTGTATATATATATATATATATATATATATATATATATATATATATATATATATATATATATATTCCCTTCTCACCCCTATTGGGTCATCTGCCAGAAGCCTGGGAGTTTAAGGGTTCTGTGCAGTATCTTAGCTGTTCCTGGCACTGCACTCTTATGGACAAAGTGTTCTGATGTTGTTCTTGGAATCTGTTGGGGCTACTCTTTCATCTTAGGGGTCACATCCCCGAGTGCTCCTATGACCACTAGGAACAATTTGGCCTTCACCTCTTCTCTAGTTCATCCTTCAGGCTCTGTTACTTCTCCAGCATCTTACACTCCTTCTTTCTGACATTGCTGTTACTTGGCACCGCTACATCTATCACCACCACTGTCTTCTGGTCCTTGTCTACCACCACAATGTCACATTGATTGGCTGTCTATATCTGGAAGTCCCACAGGATCTTACCCTTGCTATTCTCCAACCTTCTGTGTAATCTCCCATATGGACTTGGCAGGTTTTAGCGTATACTTGGTGCAGCTGTTCATGTACTCACTATGCCAACAGCATATCATCATAAAATCCTTAATCATCTATGCCACATAAATTCACTGGTTCTTTTGTGTTTAGTTGTCTATTAAAGAATGTTTTTTGGGTGAATGTATTGCTTATATTTCTTCCCACTTGTGGTGATTCATTTTTATTTATGTCTGCAAATTTTACATCTATTATAGAATGAAGGTATTTACCATATTTGCTTGATTTTAAGATGACCCTGATTATAAGACGACCCCCCAAAATCTGAATATTAATTTAGGAAAAAAAGAAAAAGCCTGAATATAGGAAAAAAGTTTTACCAGTAATTGTTAATTCATGTAAACTATGTAAATTTTTTTTTAATAAAAGCTATGATATATTTTCCAACCTGCCCCCCAGTTCTGCACATCTGCACCCAGGCTTGTCACTCTGCCCCATAAATGCCTTACTTAAACCCCCTATATGCCACTGTGACCCATGATATGCCTTTTAACCATAGAGCACTCTGCCTACAGAAACGCCTTCCCCATTTAACCCTCCCCCCAAAAAAACGGTGCTTCTGACCGGTGCGTTGTCCGGGTAGCGTGTAGACGTCTACGCGATTCGCGTAGGCAACTTCCGCTGCAGCCGGAAGGAGGTGCGGTTAGCAGCGGGGGTTGTCTGCGTCAATCGTGCAGACCTTCCCCGGCTGTCAGATAGAATTCCCCAGTGAGGGGAACTCTGATCACTAACAGCTGGGGAACGTCTGCGCGATGGACGCAGACAACCCCCAATGCTAACCGGAAGGAGGTGCGGTTAGCAGCGGGGGTCGTCTGCGTCCATCGTGCAGACCTTCCCCGGCTGTCAGAGAAGGCCAAGCATGTCTCCAGACCTAAACCCTATTGAGCATCTGCGGGGCATCCTCAAATGGAAGGAGGGGGAGCGCAGGGTCTCTAACATCCACCAGCTCCGTGATGTCATCATGGAGGAATGGAAGAGGACTCCAGTGGCAACCTGTGAAACTCTGGTGAACTCCATGCCCAAGAGGGTTAAGGCAATCCTGGAAAATAATGGTGGCCACACAAAATATTGACACTTTGGGCCCAATTTGGACATTTCCACTTAGGGCTGTACTCACTTTTGTTGCCTAGATGTTAGATATTAATGGCTGTGTGTTGAGTTATTTTGAGGGTACAGCAAATCTACACTGTTATACAGGCTGTATACTCACTACTTTACATTGTAGCAGAGTGTCATTTATTCAGTGTTATCACATGAAAATATGAGATACTCTCTTCAAAAACACATTGTAGATTTGTTATCGCGCTCAAACATATTACCGTAATATACACCATATCTCCCAGTGATTCTTAAACAATTTTGACTACTATACAGACAATGATGATGATACCTTTTATTCGCTAACTGAAGTATAATGGATTGTGGCCTTTAAAGACTAACTAGGTCTCTTCTTTAGGTATATTATGCCTACTTTACCATATTATAAGATGCCTCAAGAAGAGACCTAGAAAGCTTTCTCTCTTCCTGTGGCTAACACGGTACAACTATATACCTAAATAGATCAAATTCACAAATATTTTGATTATAACCAAATAATATATGACTGTCTGAAATGCATTAATTGACTTATTTTCTTCTATACTTTGCAGGCAATATAATATTTTTTTGTCTGTAGTAAAAGCTTTTCAGTGTAATTGAATGAAATGCTTATTTCTTATCAGGTTGAACCACTGATCCAAAAGGGTCATGAGAACTTAGTACATCACATTTTACTGTATGAATGTGATAGAAATGCCAGCAATGCAGTGCTAGACTATGGGCACGAATGTTACCATCCTAACATGCCAGACATCTTTCTTACATGTGAAACTGTGCTTTTTGCATGGGCGATTGGTGGAGAGGTAAGTTCAGACTTTCTTATGTGTGTTGTAGCTGCAATACATTCTGGTTGGGCAATTGTGAATGTCATATGCTTCACGCCCTACTCCAGGTCTACAACAGAACTTCTATTCCTTTCGGGGACATATTATTATTATTAATTATTATTAATTATTAAGTTTTGATACAAGAATCAGGCATAGGCACCATACTAAGTGAAACAGTAATTGGTGGGAGCACTTAGGGAGTTAAATATTTAAACAGTAGAACAATCATACATATAAAAAAAAAAAGTATACAAGGCAGGATCTATCAAGCTAAAACAATTTAATTATTAAGGAATCTTCTATGGTGTAACTTTCATATTTTGAAATGCCATATGGTAAGAAAGATTTCAGATTATTTGTTATTTAGGCAGTTATATGACGTAATGCCTATCACTTCTTACTTAGAGCAATCAATTAAGTTAGTTCTGTTGGCACCCGGGAGTAAGAAAAACTTTTATAATTCAAGCTTTGTTTAGCATACTAAGTGACATTGATGTGTACAAAACAAAAGCAGATTATATTTGTCTCATAAGATCTTGGCCAAAGATCAACTCTAACGCCTTCAAAGGAAACTTTAGTAGCATGAATGAAAATATCATACATTTACACACTCTACATTTATGATGTTGCACTAATATAGCGATGCTAGATCATGAAATACTTGATGATTCCATGTGTATTGTAAGATTTATATTATATGTTGAGTATAAATATCAGACTTATGCAAATGGGGGATCCCATGTAACAGTGGCTAATGAATAAAAAAAGTGAGCTTGTCTTTCCCTTTCTGCTTGTCTCAACATTTTATAGCGCTTTAGAAGAAGTTTTTTTTAACCCCTTCGCGACCTTTGCCGGTTCAGGACCGTCATGACAAGAAGGTCACTAAATGACCTTTGACGGTCCTGAACCGTCAAAAAGTTAAATAAGCTTAGAAAGTGATCAAGGATCACTTTCTTCGCTTAAACGGCCTTGCTGCAATGCCTCGATGTCGAGGCATTCAGCAAGGCCGAGATCGGCATCGGGGGCCATGTCTGGCCCCTCCCCGCGGCGTCAACAGCCGCCATACAGTGTATGGCGGCGGACGCCCGTTTTAAAAGCGTTTAGGAGGCGATCAACGATCGCCTCCTAAACTTAAATGGTGTCGCTGGAATGCCTCGATCAGGAGGCATCCAGCGACACCAAACACTTACCTTTAGGTGGGCTGTGACCGCTCCGGAGAGCGGTCACAGCCGCAGCTGCCGGTGATCTTCGCCATCAAGTAAGATGGCGGCGGCCCGGGAACTACAACAATAAAGACGAAAAAGTTCGCTAGAGGGTCTCCAGACCCTCTAGAGAACTGGCTCCACTTGCTGGTTGAATACAGGTACTGCATTCAACCATGCAAGTCAATGGAGCCCAGCTTTCTAATCACTATGTGATTAGTAAAATATTCAAAAAAAAAATAAAAAAAAAAAAAATGGAAAAAAAAAAATGTGCTAACATTTAAAAATAATTATGCAGTGATGTCACTAGATGAACCATCCAGTACCAGCACAATGTGTAAAAAAAAATATAAAAAAAGTATTAAAAAAATAAAAAAAATAAAAAAATAAAGTTTATTATTTTGAGCAAGTGCTAAAATTTCTCAAAAATCTCAGAGTTAAAATAAAAGCACTTCAAATACCCAAGGGGTGTCTAATATATAAAAAAAATGGCTGATGGGGTAAATTGGAGTGGCCTAGCTCACAGATAGGGCATAGGTACAGACTGACCAAAATGGAGAAAAAAAGCGCACTTCCCAAATGTGGCATTTTAAATATGAAACAACCCGACAAACCCATGCATGTCGGGTATCACTGCACTCAGGAGATGTTCCTGAACACATATTGGGGTTGTTTGACAGTGACATATACCAGAACCTGTATATCTATAACTAAAGTACAATTTGTGTGAAAAAAAATTACTATTACAAAGTTTGACAAAGTGTAGTTCTATAATTGGTGCATGGAAAGGGTTAAAATAACAGCATTCGGAATACCCTGGGGTGTCTAGTTTTCCAAAATATATGGTTTGAGGGGGTTAAATTGAGTTAACCGGCTTCAAAGATATTCCAAAGAGGAGATGGAGGCAGAATGACCAAATGACCACCTGGATTACGCATGCCCCAAAAGTAGCCTTTTACCAGCCAAACAATCTGACAAACCCATGCATGTGGGGTATCGCTGTACTCAGGAGATGTTCCTGAACACATATTGGGGGGTTGTTTGATAGTGACATATACCAGAACCTGTATATCTATAACTAAAGTACAATTTGTGTGGAAAAAAAAATAAAAAAATTACTATTACAAAGTTTGACAAAGTGTAGTTGTATAATTGGTGCATGGAAAGGGTTAAAATAACAGCATTTGGAATACCCTGGGGTGTCTAGTTTTCAAAAATATATGGTTTGAGGGGGTTAAATTGAGTTAACCGGCTTCAAAGATGTTCCAAAGAGGAGATGGAGGCAGACTGACCAGATTTGTTAAAAAAGATTTGGAAATCATAAAACGCTGCTTGTACTTATTGCCCTATAACGTACAAAAAACAGCAAAAAAACATAAAAACATTGGGTATCTCTAAACTCAGGACAAGTAGTAGAATCTATTTAGCTAGTTTTTTTACTTGCTTTTTTAGGTGAGTAAAAGATTTTTCAAATAAAAGTCATAAAATGTCTTTTTTTTCAATTTTTCACCATGTTTTTTTTATTTTTTTTATAGTAAATAAGATGATACGATCAAAATAATGGTATCTGAAGAAAGCCCATCTTGTCCTGAAAAAAACAATATATAACTTATGTGGGTACACTAAATGGGTGAGGAGAAAATTACACCTGAACACAAGCACCACAAAAGTGTCAAAACAGCCTCGGTCCCACAGGGTAGAAAACGAAAAATGAGCCCGGTCCTTAAGGGGTTAAAAATGCACATGTTGATTTTTTTTATTGATTATTCATTTGCAGGGATTCACATATCCACCTCATGTTGGTTTATCAATAGGCTTACCTACTGATCCTACATATGTTCTAATGGAAATTCATTACGATAACCCATCGCATCAAGACGGTAAGTCCAGGGGTAGATCCAGAGCTTGGCATTGGGAGGGGCATTCATATTAACAAACATCCAGACATTCACATTAACACACATACACTAATACACACACCCATGCACATACATTAATGCACTCAGACACTAACAAACACATCCAGACACTAATACACCTAGACATTCAACACTAACACACAGTAACACATGCACATACACTCACACTAATACACACTAACATATCCAGACACATACATAAACACTGATATACCCAGTCTCACACACACTAAAATATCCAGACTCACACACACACTAAAATACAGACATACACACCAACATACCCAATCACACATAAAATATTCACACACTAACATACCCAGACACATGCACACACTAACATACCGAGATACATATGCTAACATACCCAGAAAACACTGCTGTGATGGCATGTGTATATATACTAAATAGCTCCATTTATGTTATGTACTCTTGTCCAATGTACTGTCCTGAAAAAAATTAGAAGCCATTTTGGTGCGTTTTTGTAACTGAGGAGACTTTACGTGTGAGAGAGTGACAGTTAGCTTAGCAGAGGCTGAGGTTAATGCTCATTGCTCACCTACCATACTACACGTTATTAGTGCAGAAAATTGAGTGGTGTGCGGTGCATTGGAGAATCTGTGGTGTACTACTGTAGTAGTGTATGTATATAATTTATAGATACCACTTTTATAGTGACTGTATCAGACAGTCCTTGTGTTCACATATCAGTCAACACCAAAAATAATATAATTGTGACACAATTAGGCATTTGATTGCTTGCTCATGGTGCATTTCAGTTGTTTATTAAATACTGCTCTGTTCCTGTTATTTCCTTAGTTGATTAAGATAGTTGCCCATTTATGCTACCAGCCAAACCTCTAATTTGTGAACAAGTTACACTTTTTTAATTTTCTTTCTATCATATCATATATTATTCTTCATTGATAAATAAATACTGGAGATAAAACCAGACACTATAACTATAATTCAGTCCTGGCTCATCTGCCAGTTCCTGTCTGCCCAGGGTCAGTGCCCTACTACTGCTGCTTCTGTTTCACCATCCTTACTCTTGGGGGAACCTTTTCTTTACATATCTAAAATATTGGGGAAATTCAGTCCTGCTCCGAAGGACTGTGTGTGCCTATTATCTCTCACTGCCTGCCCAGGCCCAGTGCTCTACTACTATTGCTGCTGATCCTCATTTACCTTCCTTACACTAGCGGATCAATTCTTATTTTTTCCAATATGGAGGGAGAATCAGTCTTGGGGCTAGATGTGACTGTCTGCCAGTGCTTATCCTGTCCTGCTCTGTTCCATGCCCTGTGCCTCAATGCCATTCCTTACTGGGGGGTTCAGTCTGTCTGTGCCTGCCCTGTGTCCTGCTCTGCCTGTGCTGCTGCAGCTCAGTTTCCTTCTTTACTCCCTTACTCTGAGGGATACATTTTAGGGATGCACCGATATATTGGTGGCCGAAATATATCGGCCGAAAAGGGCATTGTGACGGAAGCCTCCATCACTGGGACCACTGGAGAGGCCTGACTGCCAGCATCCTCCCTATTGACTATGGGCCCTGGGTTTGTAAAGGCTTCTGTGGCTACCCCCAGCAGTATATTATCCCATCACTTGCTGAGGGGATTATCTCCAGCAGACAGCCAAGATCTGCAAGCAGGGAGTGACCGCCATTGTTTTTATTTAATATCAGACCAGTCCACCACATGGTGCATTATTATGTTGCCCCCCCTTCCCCCCATTTCCACTACTACAGACATTTACCCCGGCCATCCCTGGCCAGCAATAGATAGTGGAGATTGGGACCCTATTGTATTGTTAATCCCGTTACTGCCCCTGTTGTCTCTAGGAGGCAGATTAAGGGGGCAGTTTGTATCCCAATATCTTGTTTTATGTTAATGTGTGTTTTGCTGGATATATCCAGTCCTGTGTGTGAGAAATAAATTAGTCTTCGTTTTGGTTTATACCCTACACTGAGTCTCGGCTAGTGACTGGGAAACCGGGGAAAGTGTGGTGTTCCAGGCTAAGGGAGCACAAGTCAGCGGAGGTAGTGGGTCGGACTAGCCAGCTCCGTAAAAAAACCAGCTGAAAATAATCGTCCTCACAGGCCAGGCTGCTTACCTGTGCATTAGTGCGTCTCTTGTACTGGCAAGGAGAAGCAGGAACCCAGCGGAGTCACGTGAATGCACACCACATGACTCTGCTCCTTTCATTCTTCCCCTGAGGACGAGACAAGAGAAGTTGCTCGCACAGCAACACAGAGGGAAGCAGCAGGGTCCCTGCAGAAGTCTGCGAGTGAGAGATATGCAGTTCAGGTAAGGGGCTGGGGGAGGGTGCATGAGTAAGTATGCGTGATTGAGGGAATGAATGAGTATATGATTGAGTGAACAAATGTTTGTGAATGAGTGTGTGTGATAGCATGGCATAGGGAACCTGTAATCACACTCCTATCATGGCCAGGTTCTAGCATGTACTGGCTGCCTGGGCATGATAGGAGTGTGATTGCTGTTAGCGTATATATATATATATATTTTTTTTTTTGTTTGTTTGTTGTTTTTGTTTTTTTTGTCCAATTTTGGTGTGTAAACCAAAAAGTAAGTGACACACCAATATTGGACAGAATAATTAAATAACAATATATATATATATATATATATATATATATATATATATATATATATATATATATATATGTGTACATATATATATATATATATATATATATATATATATATGTACATATATATATATATATATATATATATATATATATATATATATATATATATATATATATAAATAATTGTTAACAGCAATCACACTCTATCATGCCCAGGCAACCAGTACATGCTAGAACCTGGGCATGATAGGAGTGTGATTGCTGTTAAGTGCAGTTATTTTTTAAGTGCAGTTATTTTTTTAAATAAAGGTGGGGGGTCGTTTTCGGTCTCGACCAACTGAATCCTGAATTTTCATTTTCGCTTTCCGTCCAGAATTTTCATTTCGGTGCATCCCTAAAAATATTTTTCTAATATTGAGGGAAGTTCAGTGTCCTGTACGGTGGGGCTGGATATGTGCCAGTGTCCTACTGCAGTGACCTGTTACTACTGCTGTCATATCACCTTCTTTACTCTGAGGGATCAAGTAATCACACTAGTCAAATTTTTGGATAAATTGAGTCGCACTGCATGCTTCTAGTTGTGCGTATCCATTGGTGCAGTGCAGCTGTTCCTGCAGTGTAAAACAGAGTGTGGATCTTTTCCTTAACCTGGAGATGGTGCTGTTGTAGGTGGAAGGTGAGTCAAGAAAGTGTCAGGTACCTCTCCCTTTGGTAATGCTCTCCGAATGTCAAGTACAACTCAAAAAATGGCCCTGAATTTCATGTGAGCCGAACAGCCCAGAGACAAAATGTGTAGCCTGAAAACGAATGCGGCAAAAACAAAAATGCTGCTTGTCGTGCACAAGTTTACTGCTTTGTACCTTTCAACTTTGTAATCTTCAGTTTAATAATATTAATTATTAGTATATACACTATAATGTCCCAGCCCCTGAACAAAAAGCTCTTCTGATTCCTAGTAAATAAGTGTAGTCTTCTTAACGCCAGCCAACTGCTGTGCTGGCTTGTGTGAGAGTTTCGGGGGAGTGGGGGACAAAAGAAATCCAATTGGTAGCAAAGGAATTCGCTTTATTTCCTGAATGTTTATCCATTAACAAAAACCCAATAAAACCCAGTTATGAAGTTCAATATTCTAATAGAATGTAGGCTCACAAGAGGAAGGGCCTGTATATCCGTTCACGTTGTTTGTTGATATTGTTAATTGTAATAATGTTATAGAATCTGTTGGAGCTGGTGGGTAAAAGAGAAGAAGACAGACAGCCCCTCTTTAGGTGGGATGTTAAACCCTGGAATACTGTATTGTGTTTTATTTTTTACTGATCAGACTTATACTTATATAAATGTATTTTTATTATTCAACGTGCGGTGATTTTCTTTGTAGGTTTAAGGGATAATTCAGGAATACGGATGTATTACACTCCAAATATAAGAAAATATGACGCAGGTGTTTTAGAGACTGGCATCTGGGTTAGTCTTTATCACATGATCCCTCCAGGAATGTCTCTGTTCACCTCCGAGGGCCACTGCACTAAGGAATGTTTGGAAGAGGTATGAACATTAACATTTTCTAAACGAAATGTAATAATTAATTATTATAGGTTATTTGCTTAATGCATTGTCTACCTTTTCCCAATCACCTTTTGGCCATCTGGCTTTCAGAGTATTGGACTGTATCAGTTTCTGTTTGTTTTTTTTTCAATAAGATATTTTATTCATATCACATCAATATATAAATAAATACAGAGATATCTGTAACGGCCCGTAGAGAATACAAAGATCAGATATAAACAAAAGCATCAAATTAGAAACTTAATGGGCCGAGAATATGATAGCGTTATATACAAACAACCAATCACACAGGACGCATACAATCAGCAGCGGCGGTAAGAAGGGGCCCAGTGGCCAGTTTTCAGGTACAAGGGGAAAATCACTAGGACACTAATCCCATTGTGGTGAACTCTGCTTCTGCACCCTGCAAGGCCCTAATATTAAAGCTTGTCTTTATTACATTGAATATAATTGGACTTGTAAAATGCTGTTGTCTCGACATAGAAGGATTAAGCCAAGAAAGATGGAATAATTGCATTTTTAATCCTGCAAAGGTATGGAGCAGTTTATAGTCCTCAATCATATGGAGCAGTGCCTCCTTTATAAACAATACAAACTCTTCTGTCGTACCTTCTCAATGTCCTTACTCCTTTAGTTAGTTACAAGGCCCTCAGACTGCAACTACCATATCCCCATCACACCATCTGTACTGGCATTACTGTTTTGGAATTCACCATTTATAAATCATTCAGATTTGTTTTCTACTCCTGACATCTTCATCCACCAAAGACAAGGTCATGGCATTTCATGTAATGTTTCCTTCATTTCCCATAATCCCACAAGTCCTAATAGTAGCACAAGGAGCCTAATTTTTACTTTGCTTAAATATTTTAGCATTATTTTTGTAAGGGAGAAAAGTAATTTTGGTTACTTTACACATGACACAAGTCATTTGAGCATATTTTCTATACAAAAGAATAAATGTTAACTGGAAATTATGTGGATAAAGTACATGTAACTAATTTGAATGCAGTACAACAGTATATTGCTTTGTGCCAGAATTTACTTTGCAGCACAACGTTAAAATAATAACATTATATAATAGTTATACAATGACAACCTACTTAAATCATTTCAGGCTTTGAACGACGAAAAGCCAACTGGGATCCATGTCTTTGCAGTTCTTCTACATGCACACATTGCAGGAAAAGCTATCCAGGCACGCCATTTCAGGGACGGAGAGGAGCTGGAACTACTTGCTTATGATAATGAGTTTGACTTCAACTTTCAGGAGTTCCAGTACTTAAAAGAAGAAAGAGTCATTCTACCTGTAAGGATCTAATCATGTCACTTTACAGTAATGCAGAATCCTGCCATTCAGTGGCGTCGCTACAGGGGGGCAAGGGGGGGCAATTGCCCCCCAGGTTAATCCTTGCCCCCCCTGTTGCCCCCCTGCCGAATTTGGATCCCGTCTTTTTTTATTATTATTTATTTTTTTAACTCAGAGGAGAGAGAGGTGCGGCCCGAGTAAGATCGGCAGCCAAGGCAACCGATCTTACGCGGGCCGCACCTCGAGCCCTGCTACTTACCTGTGGGAGGGTCTTCTGTACTGCATAGAGGAAGTGGAACCTAGCAGAGTTCACGTGACATCACATGACTCTGCTCCAGTCCCGCTTCCTCTGTGCTTTACCAGAGAACGCAGAGGGAGGCCGCGCCCTCTGCTGAAGTCTGTGAGCGGCGTCCAGGAGCTGCAGTGCAGGTAAGGGGTGGGGAGGGAGTTTGAATGAGAATGTGTGATTGAGGGAATGAATCTGTGAATTAATGAGTATATGAATGAATGAGTGTGTGTGTGATAGCATGGATGTGTAAGTGCTGGAACCTAGGCATGATGAGACTGTGATTGCTGTTAGCAATTACACTCCTATCATGCCAAGTCAGCCAGTACATGCTGAAACCTAGCTAGCTGCCCCCCTTGTCTATGGATGGTGCCAGCAGTATGGGGTCTGCACATCACTTACAGCCATCCTGTACCAGCATGTACTGGCTGACTTGGCATGATAGGAGTGTGATTGCTAACAGCAATCACAGTCCCATGATGCCTAGGTTTCAGTATTTACTGGTTGGATGTGTAAGTGCTGGAACCTAGGAATGATGGGACTTTGATTGCTGTTAGCAATCAAACTCCTATCATGCCAAGTCAGCCAGTACATGCTGAAACCTAGCTACCTGCCCCCCTTGTCTATGGATGCTGCCAGCAGTATGGGGTCTGCCCATCACTTACAGCCACCCTGTACCAGCATGTACTGGCTGACTTGGCATGATAGGAGTGTGATTGCTAACAGCAATCACAGTCCCATCATGCCTAGGTTTCAGCATTTACTGGTTGGATGTGCAAGTGCTGGAACCTAGGCATGATGGGACTTTGATTGCTGTTAGCAATCAAACTCCTATCATGCCAAGTCAGCCAGTACATGCTGAAACCTAGCTACCTGCCCCCCTTGTCTATGGATGCTGCCAGCAGTATGGGGTCTGCCCATCACTTACAGCCACCCTGTACCAGCATACACTGGCTGACTTGGCATGATAGGAGTGTGATTGCTAACAGCAATTACAGTCCCATCATGTCTAGGTTCCAGCATTTACTGGTTGGATTTGTAAGTGCTGGAACCTAGGCATGATGGGACTTTGATTGCTGTTAGCAATCACACTCCTATCATGCCAAGTCAGCCAGTACATGCTAAAACCTAGCTAGCTGCCCCCCTTGTGTATTGATGCTGCCAGCAGTATGGGGTCTACACATCACTTACAGCCACCCTGTACCAGCATGTACTGGCTGACCTGGCATGATAGGAGTGTGATTGCTGACAGCAAGCACAGTCCCATCATGCCTAGCTACCAGCATTTACTGGTTGCCTGGGTATGATAGGAGTGTGATTGCTGTGTGGGCAGTGTGGACGGCAGGGCTGGCTTTGGGGTGTGCAACCTGTGATCTATGCCTGTAATTTAGGGGGTTTTAAATTTACCTTTTAATGATGTGTTTTTATGTGAATTCCAATTGCTCTTTACCTGCAAAGCTGGGTTTTTGTGTTATTCTGTAGATCCATATCTATATATTTCCATACATTATTTATGTATACCTGCAAATACAGTGTTTGTATGTCTTATTCAGTTGATTAATACCTGCAATGCTGCTTCCATGTATTTATTTGATCTATACCTGCAATGCTACGTTTCATATACTATTGTATACCTGCAAATACAGGATTTGTATGTCTGATTCTGTTTACTTGATATATACCTTCAGTGCTGAGATCACAAGTGAATTTCAGTTGATCTAACCATGCAAAGCTTGTTTTGTGTGTTAATGTGTTGATCTATACCTGCTATCGGCAACTGGGGCTAATATTAATATATATGGGCAGCAGGGGCAAAAACACTAAGGGGGGTATAAACGACAATGCAGTGTGAAAAATCCATCCTGATGCAGACGTCTGTGACGTGGATTGTGTCCTGCTGTTTGTGTGTTTTTGGTTATCAGTGTAGCAGAGCCTGTCCTCGGGTGTGTGTGTATAGGTGTTGGTGTGGCAGAGCCTGTCCTAGTGTGTGTTTGGGTGTTGGTGTGGCAGAGCCTGTCCTGGTGTGTGTGTTCAGTTGTCAGTGTGTCAGAGCCTGTCCTAGGGTGTGTGTTTGGGTGTCAGTGTGTCAGAGCCTGTCCGTGCGTGTGTGTTTGGATGTGGGTGTGGAAGAGCCTGTCCTGATGTGTGTGTTCAGTTGTCAGTGTGGCAGAGCCTGTCCTGGTGTGTGTGGGTGTCTGAGTGGCAGATCCTGTCCTGGTGTGTGTGTGTTTGGATGTGGCAAAGCCTGTCCTGATGTGTGTGGGTGTCTGTGTGGCAGAGCCTGTCCTGGTGTGTGTGTGTGTTTGGATGTGGGTGTGGCAGAGCCTGTCCTGATGTGTGTGGGTGTCTGTGTGGCAGAGCATGTCCTGATGTGTGTGTGTATGTTTGGTTGTCGGTGTCGCAGAGCCTGTCCTGGTGTGTGTGTCTGAGTGTTGGTGTGACAGAGCCTGTGTTGGTGTGTGTGTCTGGGTGTTGGTGTGACAGAGCCTGTGTTGGTGTGTGTGTTTGGTCATCTGTTCCTGGCACTTAACTTACAGTAGGAATTATTTAATTTATATTTATCCAGAGATAAAATGCCCTCTTGAAGTTGTAGTGACTTCAGGGGACAAAACGTTCAAGGCCCTGAAATCATTTAGTGGAAAAGTTATTTATTGTGTTATAATATTTATTTCAAGGATTAGTCACACTCAATTGTGGCTTCAGGCTTCCCATGTTGAATGATCAAGTATTATTTTAGCCCAATAACAAAAGTATAATTCCATAGCACATTACTTTTGGAAATTATGAATGCCCCCCCAGTTTGACTGTGATATCTTGTGTGCCCCCCCCTATATATTGTTTCTAGAGTCGCCACTGCTGCCATTTCACGCTGAAAACTTAACTAACATTTTACTTATCTATCCAGGGAGACAATTTAATTACAGAATGCCAATACAACACAAAAGAACGAACTACAATGACATGGGTAAGCACTAGCACACTTACAAATTCTATATTGTGTTATGTTTACCATGCTTTTTTTTACCTTCCAAAAGTTATATATGGTAAAGAAAACAATAGAGAAAATAACCAAAAAAAATGCAGTGATCTATTTTGTTACCCAGTGGAGTTGATTACACAATAATTATTGAATATTATTTAGGCAGGGATAAGTCATAATAAATACAAATTTTAATTATTTGTAATATATTTCTTCAGGGTGGACTGAGCACCAGAGATGAAATGTGTCTCTCTTATTTAATGTATTATCCAAGAATTAATCTTGCACGATGTGAAAGCATTCCTGAAATTAATGAGCAACTTAATTTCATTGGTGTGAAGGAGATTTACAGGCCTGTCACGTAAGTTTTTACAAGAAATAATAAGAGCCAGAGAAAGGGGGTTCAAAGCTCTGCGAGGCACTTCCTATTTATAGCTGTCATATCACATTAGATACTAATTGCTTGTTTATTCCTTGCACTTTCATTGGCAGTTTTCTTTAAACAGGCAACCAATAAGAGGTAGAGAGGTTCCTGTGTTTCTACTTTGGCACCCATCTTTGGTGATATTGAGCAGCTTGGGCCCCATCAACCCATAAAAATGCAGGTCGAAAGGCCATTACAGGTGGAGATACCTGGAGAACCATGGGGTGCATACAGTAGGCCTGAGACTGCCCTTTCCTAGAATTAAGATACAATTCTGTATGGTCTGCAATTAGGGCCAGCATAAGCTTGACAACGTCCCTTTTTGATTGAATATCCCTCAGTTTAACCCATATATTAAAGTTTTTAGCTTATTTACAACTCAGTAATATATTGATATAAATGTTTACTCACTTTTAATTATAAATCTTTAAAGTTTTTTTTATATTCTTTGTTTCATAAATCAAATATAAACTTTTGTGTTGTTTTGCAGTTCTTGGCCTTTCATCATCAAGAGCCCTAAAAAGTACAACAACCTTACTTTCACCGATGCCATGAACACTTTCCAGTGGTCCAAAAAAAAAGGGAATTCTTTTAACGAACGTGTTCGACAAATACAAATAAATGTTAGGTGTTCAAAGCATGACAATGATGAATGGATGGTATGTTTATCTGTAACACGTCCTAAATCTATACACTGTTTACCCATGAGATCATAACAGTGACCTTTCTGAATGAGAAGATCCTCAGACTCCTCAAATTACTAGCATTTCATAATAGTTGGTATTTTTTTCATCAGAAACATCTCTAATTGATACCTTGCTTTCAAGCAGCGGTATTAAAAAACACCCAGCTAGTAAACCAGGAAACATCCTAGAAGTGCATAATATAAAGGTGTCTCAAAAAACTGGATCGGTAAAAACATAGCATTGCTATGCCTGAAAGCCTCTTTATAATGACGTGTGTGAGTTCTGCAGATTAGGTTGCTGTGCAGCATTTTAATAAATGAACAAGAGAAAATGGTTGTATTAGTGTATTTTGCCACAATATTGATTTTTTTAGGTTAACTTAGAGCACTTTTTGTTGTACAGGTGCAAACTCTGTCTGGGCAATAGCGTTAGAATATGATCAAACATCACTCCACAAACAAAAGAGAAGTGTTTCTTGATGTACTATATGTAGGCCTGGTGATTTTGGAGATGACTGTCTATACTATCACAGTGTTTTTTTGTGCAAGGATTTAATACATACAGATTCAAGTCAAGTCAATGTCCTAGACTAGAGTAACATAATCAGGAACAATGAATGCTTTAAATACTTTTGGTTAGGGCTAGAATTATTATTATATTTTCTTTATACAGTGCCAACAATTTATGCAGTGCTTCTTACAATACATATATTCAAGAGGTAATTTGATTGAATTTAATTGAATTTATTGATTGATGTAATGTAAAACATAATGTACTACTGACTTCTAGTAAAAGCTACCAGCTTAGCACTTACTGTACTGAATCAAAAAACATCAAGTACCTGAATATTAACAAAAGAAATATTAAGCCTAAATTGTTAGGTGATGCACTACTTTTTACGAATATTATTAATGCCCATTGTACAGCACGGCGTGATATGATGGCACCATATAAATTGATATTAGTACGCTTCAATGTATGTGGGAATACATTTCCATGACACCAAGGCTGTACAGGGACCTGCGGTATGACCAGTAATTTAGGCTAATAAAGTTCTCAATATCCACGTATCAATTCAGTGACCCATCTAAAAATGCAGATTTAGTTTTAAAGGAAAAAAATACGCACTAAAATCTTACTCTCAAGCAAGCAATTCAACTCTCATGGGACTAATTGAAAACAAAATGGTCTCTTGCATTTGAGCTGTTAGTGGTTATTATCTTATAATATTAAGGGAAAAGCTCCAACTGGTGTTTGCCACAACAGAAGTTTATTATGTGGTGCAGTCAGTATTGTAAGTACTTTTGGGTTTACTGGTGTTTATTTTGATGTCCATTTGCTGAATCCTGAATATGGGAGTGGGAAGAGGTAACAACAGTAGAAGATAGCTGCAGGAGGTGAGAGGAGCGAAGGGGGTGGGTAGGGGTGTATTTGGATAGGAGGATAGACATGTAAGGGGGTGCAGAGTAGTTGAGGGCTCTATAGGCCAGGGTCAGAAGTTTACATTTTATTCTGAAGAGTATGGGGAGCCAATGAAGTGATTGGCATAGTGGAGCAGCGGACGAGGAACGGCGGCAGAGAAAAATGTATCTAGCTGCAGTGTTGGGGATGGATTGAAGCGGTGGAAGGCAGGAGAAGGGGAGACCGGTTAGTAGGGAGTTGCAATAATCCAGGCGGGATATCCCAAGGGAGTGAATTAGTAACTTGGTGGTTTCTTGTGTGAGGAAAGGGCGGATTCGGGAGATGTTTTTCAGATGGAGGCGGCAGGATTTGAGCATTAAGACTTTAATCAATTAAAATATGAATTTTGTAATATTCATGCATGTTCAAGGTGTTTATTATCAAATGTGAAAAATTGGTACCTAGGTTGAGGGGTATGTTTTCAAGTAAAACTCCAGCAAATTTTTTTTCAGACAATATTCAGCCACATTCTTTTTTCTATTACAGGTACAAGGCTTGATCGTTTCCCCACCTGAAGTTAAAAAGATATACAAGTCAAAAGAATTATCATGCATGCCTCGGTCATGCTGTTCAACCTTCAATACATTGATTTTCATATTCATTACTCTATGTAATGTGTTATACATTTTCTTTGTATAAAATTGCTATTTTCTTCCACACACGTTTATGGAAATGAAGATATGCACTTTTGAAGTTGTTTCTCTTTTTGTATTAAATAATTTTTAACAGAACCATCTTTCTCTTTCTTTCCCTTTTGGGATTACAGATTTTTCTAAACTCTAGAGCTCCTAATGGTTTTGAAGTAAGTGTCCTAACTAACTGGCTGGATATGACAAGAAGCGTAGTTTTACCATATTTAATATCATCAGACTGATATGATGATGGAGATTTTTTCTTTTTTTTAATTGCACAAGACAATTAAAACTTGAGATGCCCCCAGGCGAGGACGCACCGTGGGACAGGCTATGAAGGGGCTGCCTGTTCTTGGTTGAGTGTCTCATATTTGTTTTGCTTAGCATTTACACTCCCTGCCTGTTTTCTATTGCTAAAGTGACTGGGGAAATGAGTGTCTGTCTGATGGAACATCTCTTATATGCCTCTGAACACCATCAGCCCTAACATAATGACCACTGACTGTGGACTGACTGAAGTGAATAACACTGATAATCTTGTTATCATGGCACCTGTCAGTGGGTGAGATATATTAGGCAGCAAGTGAAAAATTGCGTCCTCAAAGTTGATGTGTAGTGATGGGAAGTTTGGATCAGTAAAGTGAATCGGATCATTTTGAGTCGTTAAAAAAATGATCCGATTCATGATCCAATTCTTCAGATCACTCAGTGTGACTCACAGGAGTTGCCACTTCCCAGTCCCTCCCTGCAGTCACTGATGATTGGCCCCGCCCCTTTCATTAGAATCTATGAATCCTCCTGCCTGACTACTCTGGTGATGTCACTGAAGGCAGAGAGTTGTTCAGAGAATCCTTCAGGGATTCAATTTGTTCAGAGAATGATTCAGAGAATCGTTCAGAGAATGAGTCAGAGAACCTCAGAGGATTAATCTTCACTGACCCCAGGATTTAGATTCCCCTTAGTTTGCCCCCCTTTACCTCTAACTGCACCTTAAGTTAACTTGATTAAATTAATTAAATTAACCCTCAGTCCTCAGCATTAAATTAACCCTAAAGACCTCATTAACCATAACTGCCCCTAAATTAACCCTAAAGACCCCATTAACTATAACTGCCCCTAAATTAACCATAAAAACCCCATTAACCATAACTGCCCCTAAATTAACCATAAAGACCCCATTAACCATAACAGCCCCTAAATTAATTGCATGTACTCTAGATAAATTACCTAATAAATCAGTATGGTTGATGGGGTCTTTAGTGTTAATTTTGGGGCAGGTATGGTTAATGGAGTGTTTAGGGTTAATTTAGGGACAGTTATGGTTAATGAAGTGTTTAGAGTTCATTTAGGGGCAGTTATGGTTAATGGGGTCTTTAGGGTTAATTTAGGGGCAGTTATGGTTGATGGGGTCTTTAGTGTTAATTTTGGGGCAGGTATGGTTAATGGGGTCTTTAGGGTTAATTTAGGGGCAGTTATGGTTAATGGAGTGTTTAGGGTTAATTTAGTGGTAGTTATGGCTAATGGGGTCTTTAGGGTTAATTTAGGGGCAGTTATGGCTAATACCTGCACTAGTGCAATATACAAAATAGACAACAACTTACTTGCTGACTCTGGGATTATACAATGGACGTTGATCTGAATACTCATTACTACCCAAGTCTCTAGGAGACTCGTGTGCACACATTCTTCACTAAGTCTGCTCAAATGATGTATTATCCTTACTTTATAACCAATCGACTAAACTCTGAAGGAGAAACTCCACTGAACAAATACAGTCCAAGACCCAATGGGTTTGCCATACAGCCTTATCGTGGGGTGAGAAGACGACAATACTGCTATTATTCTCTTACAATATATGGTCCTGATAGTAGGTTGTAAAGCCCTTTAGTGGGGTGTTGAACAGACAATCGCTACTCCATGGTACCAACACAATACACAAAAAAAGAACTTACCTGCTGACACCAGGATTACACAGTGGACATCAACACAAACATCCCCAGGAGAATCTTGTGCACACGGTCTCTACTACACATCAAAAATAAAAAGTTAAACAAATACTACCCAAATACCTACTATGGAATCCAACACTCAAATAAGCATGGATAAATATTGGCAGAACATTTTAAAAAAAATCATCAGCTAAGCCACCACTAAAGAAATGCTACAAAAATCCTTTCATTCTCAAAGCCACCAAGTGATGACTCACGGTTCTCCTCTCCAAAAGAAGACCTCTTCACAGAAGAGCTTACTGACACAGCAAGCCGGAGGCATAACCTAAGCGTTGTGGGAATCCTTGAGTAAGTAAAATAACAAACACTATTTCCTATGCTCCAGAAATGGCTCTCAACTGCTCTTCATCTGAACCTGGTCATTGCAAATAGAGAGGGTGCATCACATCAACCAACAACAACCAGTAGACCAAAGCAAGTTATCAAGTTGCTAAACTCTGTGGACAAAGTTAAAATATTCCAGGCATATCAGAAATTCCCGGACCTGAAATATGAACAAAGTCATCATCTTTCAAGATTACTCAGCTTTGATGGCTGGAAAACAAAGAAATATCACCCCAGTCTGCAAATAACGTGTTGCCAAAACCATATTCACTATGTTATACCTGGCCAGACTGAGATCTGCGAGACACCACAGCATCCCAGCTCCACAGAGAACTCACATGTTAAGTAAACAAGATGGCACTATCCCCCCCCAGGTGATGTGGACTGCCACGTAACTCACTTTCTACACTATGAAAAACACAAAACATAATTGTATTGTTAATACTGATAAGATGTTTAACTTGTTTTAGCTATTGTTATTAGGTATAAACCGGCCTCTGAAATTACTACCATAAAGTTTGACAAAAGCTGATGGTAGAATTAGTGCAGCATTTGAAATACCCTGGGGGTGTCTAGTTTTCAAAAATATATGATTTGATGGGATAAATTGTATTGGCCAGATTAAAAGATGTCCCAAATAGCACATGAGGCAGAATGACCAGATTTCGGGGGGAAAAATGGTTTTGAAATAGCAAAAAGCTACTTGTAATTATCGTCCAATAACCATACCAGGGAACTTCTGGGCTACCCGGAGCCTTCCCTTGCGGGACGCGGCCAGGACTGCAGGCGGTCCCGTGACGTCACGGGCGTTCCCACTGATGTCGGGGTCAAACTATCTAAAGAAATCCCTGCTTGTCCTGAAAAAAAAAAATGTGTATGTGCACAAAATGAGAAAGAAGAAAATTGCAGCTAAACAGCAACACTGAAAAATGTTAAAAGAGCCTTTGTCCCAAAGCACACTACGAGTAAGAAACAGTCTTGTCATTAAGGGGTTAAAGATTACCATGGGGTATGTCACTCAGTAATACCTAAACAAAAGTTAGCTATAATAGCTCACAGGCTTCACATTGAGCTTACTTATTGTTCTTGCAATGAATATCTGTCTATTGGGACAGAAGATATTTGTGTTGTTAATGCCTAGTTCATAAAAATCTTAACTTTCCTTAGGCATCTATTAACCTAGAAGCTGTCTGGGTCTACAGTTTTGTGTAACATTAATTAATCATACAATCTTGAAAATGTACTTTTCTTGTAAAAACTTTAGGGACGTTCAGAAGCCTGCCAAAATATCTTGCTATATTAAAGAACGTGATACACGGACAACGTCACAGTCATTTATCCCTCCATAAGTCATTTTGTTCTAACTTATTTATTCCTCAATACATCAATTCACTCATCTGTTTGTGTTACCTTGCCTCACCCCTTTTTCTACCACAGTCATAACCTGATTTTGCAGTGCTTTTGAGATGAATACAATAATCGCGTGGAGAGATGAAGCAGATGCCAAGAAAATATTTCATTTAATAAGTAACTTTAATTAGAAATTGTATTCAAACATAAAGCCAATGGCTCATTCCAGTCTGTCCATTGCACTTGAAAAAGCTGAAGTCTTCAGAAGTCCCATTGAAAGATATTTTGAGAATTAATATGTTTTTATTGACAGCACTGTAGAATACTGTTGCAGTAAATTTAGTTTTATTTCATATTGTTCCAAGAAACACTGTGTATATGTAACCCTTTCCGGTTGCCATTGTACGCAGTCATGTGACATTCCCTGCTGAAGCACCACACTGTCCTTTCTATGGTAAGGGGGTCTATTCATTAATTATTGTGTTAGTATGAGAGTTGGCAGTACTGGTGTTAACTCAATTTATGAGAAGCACTCTTGAGAACTCTCCAGGTTGTGCCCAGAGAACTTTGGGAGAAGCACCACTTCTCCGGTTCTTCAGGTCGACACTTGAATCCTCCGGGTCGCAGGAGTAGGGTCCTGACCCGCCAAACTCTCCGCCCATTTCCCCTTTAAATGAGGGAGTTTTCAAATGTGGGAATTCCCACGATGTCAGCGGACCGCCCACTGACATCAGCAGCAATGCCCACAAGTTCCCAGGTAAGGTGAGGAGACTCCAAAGAAATCTTGCTGATGTTATTATGCATTTTACAGGGCTAGCCAAGCTCAGCATAAGCGTATTCGGTATAGGCCCTCATAATGTATAATGAAGTCAAGGAGTTAAAACCACAACTCTCCTGCAAACTTTCCAGAGAAGCCTCACTTTGGTAAATAAACCCCAAAATATGTTAGTCTAGATAATAAAGCTAACTTTTATAGGTAACTTCAGCTAGTTTTCAAAAACATAAAAAACATATTTTTGGTTTTCTTCAAGAAAGAAATTGCTGTTTTCCCTTGTCAGTTTACCACTAGAAGATGAGAAAATTCAGTCACGTACCTTTACATGATACAATAAAACAAAGAGAACTGCCCACAAATTAGGTTAATATTCTGGTTTTAGGTATAGTTTATAAGGTATTTACACTTACCTGCCCTGGAGCACTTTATGATACTGTGTGTGCATTAAAGTATCTGGACGATTTTCAATTGTAGATGAATGTCCAATTCATATGATGTGCCCTCAGGACATTTAAAATGGGAACATCTGAAACTAACAATGTGAGCTATGGAAGCACTTTAAATTCAGCACGCAAAAAGTTATTGTAAATCAGTTGAGATATCTGTGATGCTTTTACCAAAACAAATCGTACATTTCGTGATCCTGAATTATATGTTAACCTTTTTCAACACTAAAGGGCGGTTTTATTTCAGTTTTATTCATTTTATAGTTATGGTAAAACTGCCATATGATGTATGTTTGTATGCATTGATCGACGTTATTTTTTGGTATCACTATTTTAAAAGTACCATAATAAATAATGTTTTTGTATTCCCATATTAACTCCCTTACATATAACATACATATCTTTTATATTTTATACTAGTATAAAAATAGATATTACATTATATCCCTTCATAGTTAACAGATTATGTTTGTACTACATAGCAGCAAAACCAGACCAAAAGTAGCCTTACGGGCATATACACTACACAATGAGCTTTAAAAGGGACCTGTATTAGAATATGTAGGTCACTGTACTAATTTTAGATTCTAGGCCCCAGACTCCTGCATTAAAAACTTCCTGCCACAATATGTTTCCCTACAGTAGATTAAACCTCCCCATACATTTTCCTATATTGTATTAAGACAGACTACCCTTTATATCACATGCCACTAGTGCCCACAGTTCCCCCTATATCATATTAACTCTTATGAATACAACTGTGTCTGATACATGTTAACTTTAACTATGGAATGGTTGCTTCTTTATATAGAATATAGTTCTCCCAGGAAAACAAATTATAATATTACAGCTTTTTCCAGTTTTTTTTGTTGTGCAAATGGAATTTGCAAAAAAACAAACAAAAAAAACCATTATGTAATCAGTAAACCATGAAAATAAAACTATTTCATTAACATTTTTGAAATGGGTCAGCAGTTTGAACAATCTTTTTAATACTAGATTTCAGTTAATCACAACCTTCTGTTTCCTGTTTTCTGAAAATATTATAAAGATCTCATGATCAACAATATTTTGTACCTTAAAGACTGGAGTTTTTGTGCCATATGTTTGTTCAACTATTATTCCCTTTTTAATGTTTGGTGTATCCAGAGATATTACATATTGCTTTTGAAGGCAAGTATGGTATTATTTTGAAGCTATATGTTAGCCATTTGCATCTGCATCCCTTCTGATGTACTAATATTTCCATGTCCAATGGTGCCAAAATGCTCACGATCTCCCTCTAGTCGGCTCAACATTAGGGAGCGCGAGGTCTGTCACTACCCTCCGGCAAAGAATGCCGAGCGCGGAGATATGACATCATCCCTGTGCTCTGCAGCAATAGCCGGCACATAGTGATGAGGGAGCAGTAAAGCGAGGTCTGAAGTGACAGGCCTCGCGCTCCCACCACAGGATCCAGGATGGAGGCAGAAGGATGAAGGCAGAAGGATTGTGGAAGAGGTAAGGGATGGGGAGAAAGGGGTGTAAGGGCAGTGTATTTGTATGTATGTGTTTGTAAGCTTGTGTGTGTGTGAGCCGGTGTGTAAGAGCAGTATGGGTATTTGTTAGCTGGTGTGTAAGGGCAGTGTATGTGTATATATGTGTGCGTGTAAGGGCAGTGTATATGTGTGTGTGTTTAAGGGCAGTGTACATGTATATGTGTGTGTGTGTGTGTAAGGGCAGTGTACGTGTATATGTGTGAGGGTAGTGTATGTGTATATGTGCGTGCTAGGGCAGTGTATATGTGTGTGTGTAAGGGCGGTGTACGTGTATATGTGTGTGTGTAAGGGCAGTGTACGTGTATATGTGTGTGTGTAAGGGCAGTGTACATGTATGTGTGTGTGTGAAGGCAGTGTACATGTATGTGTGTGTTAGGGCAGTGTACATCTATATGTGTGTGTGTGTGTGTGTGTGTGTATATGTGTGTGTAAGGGCAGTGTACATGTATATGTGTGTAAGGGCAGTGTATGTGTATATTTATGTGTGTAAAGGCAGTGTATGTGTATATGTGTGTTTATGGGCAGGTGTGTGTAAAGGCAGTGTGTGAGGGTCCTGGGAGGAAGCCTAACATTAGCCTTTTTTAATTTAAAAAAATCTCTGCTGCTGTGGACTACTCTTCCATTGATGCTCAGCCAGCATTATGGTGGACACCTGGCTGGCTGAGAATCATGGGAATTTTAGTTCACAGCTAGCATCTGCAGCTTTACTGTTGCTGCACTTCCCATGACGCTTAGCCAGCATCATGGAAGTAGTATGTCTGGCTGAGCCTCATGGGAATTCCATTTAATGTGTTGGTTATTTTAATATGCATGACTGTGCTGACAAAAACGAAGGGTGTTCTAAGTGGCGATGCATGTGCGACATTGTAAAGTGCAACTGCTTGTATCAGTTCCGTGAGATTTAAAAAAAAAAAAAAAAGTTTCCCTCTTTCACATTTTTAAATGTTGGAAGGTATGCCTCAGGGCTGAAACAGAGGTAGGCAGTGGCAGGTAGTTCCTGGAACAGTTCCTCCCTGATGAGGACTTCACCATTTAATGCAAGGAAGACTTTCAGAATGGACGGAGTAGCTGCGGGTGCTGCCCTAGGTTGGGTCTAGGGCAAAGCGGAAGTTAAATAAATCTCTGTATATAGGGCCACTTTCAGATAAATAGGTCTTCCCTTTGTCTTTTAAATGTATTATTTGTCTGCCATTTGTTTTACAAGAAAATGTTTTGTTGAAACAGTGATAATCGTCAAAGATTGAAGATTTCAGATAGTACCATTAAAATGATGAATGGGTGCCATCTAGTGGGCATATACTTATTTACTTTTTCACAGTACAAGGCTATAAAAGTTGAAATACCGTATTGGCCCAAATATACGCCGCACTCCCCCCCCCACTTTAGGTCTTTAAAGTGGGGGTGCGGCCCATATTCAGGGTTAAGTTCAGGGATGGGCAGTTTGTGTCGCCTAGCGCCCGGGACATGCAGTTCCAGGCGCTGGGCGGGTGTTTTTTTTTTCTTTTTCATTTAGCCTTGCTGCAGGTAAACAGCAGGGTTAGGATCCAGATCCCCTGCAGCTCTGCAGAGGACCTAGATCCTCCTCTCCGGCAGCCGTGGACGTCTGCGTGATGCTCTTAGACAACCTCCGCTGCCGAGACCTTCTCCGCCATAGAATCCCCGGCGGAAGTGCCGGCAGCGGAGGTTGTCTGCGTGCACCACACAGACGTCCACCGGCCGACTCCGGGTGTGCATTGGTAAGTCGGGGGGAGGGGGTGGCACTTCTAGGAAGCAGTGTGGCATTTTAAGGGGGCAGAGTGGCACTTCTAGGGGCAGATGGGCATTTCTAGGGGGCATAAAGCATATCTGGGGGGCAGAGAGGCATAAAGCATATCAGGGGTTATAAAGCATATTAGGGGCAGAGTGGCATATCTGGGGTTATAAAGCATTTCAGGGGGCAGAGTGGCATATCAGGGGGCATATCTATAAGTAAGCTGCATTATGAATTAAGGGGGTCCTTAAAATGGCTATTGTTTTTCTGTTTAAATATAACCTATGCTGACAAACTGTATAACAGATACAAAAAATGTTAAAATACATGTATTACTGTTCATTAGATAGAATACTATTCCACTGTTTATTTTTTCTTTAAAAATATTTTTTTCTTTAAAAAAGCACCAAACTTTAAGGATGCGGCCTATATTCGGGTGCGGCCTATATTCAAGCCAATACGGTAATTAGTGAAATAATTTTGTAATTTAGGCTGAAGGCAGCATACATGTAATTTGGTTCACAGCATACAAAAAAGGTGGCAATTAACTATTAAAGAAGCAGGGATTTACTGGTTCTTGAATAAAATCAAGTCGGTTTTGCAACCATATGCATTTAAAAAGCTGTTAATTTTAGCGGAAATCATACTTCATCATAGGTTATATAGTTAAGTATGCAGGTTTTACAAATTAAACATTTCTAAATAAGGAAAGGATATATTGGAGTGACTAGGGTTCTCATAGGGTTCTCATGGTGCTAGGCCATTTGATACAAGTTATGATAACATAAAAATCCACTCATTGAGTTCCTCAATCACAATCCACCCCTTAATAACTTTCAGTTTGGTACATTATGAGAAAAAAAGAACACACTGGTGAGCGCTGCAACACAAAAAGGTTAGGACGCTCATGGATTATCATAGGCTCCTTTCCATGGTAAAGAAAGACCCATTGACAACATTCAGCCAAGTGAATAACACTCTCCAGGAGGTAGGCATATCATTATCAAAGTATACCATAAACAGAAGACTTTACAAGAGCAAAGAGGGTTCATCACAAGGTACAAGCCAAAATTAAGATCAACCTGCTCCAGAACGATGGGAAGAAAAAAGTATGGAAAAGGCTTGGAATGGTTCATGATCCGAAGCATACCACATTATCTGTAAAACACTGTGGAGGCAGTGTGATGGCATGGGCATGCATGGCATCCTCTCTGGCAGCCAGTGGACCTCTGTGTGATGTGCACAGACAACCTCCACTGCTGCCCAGCACTTCCACTAAGGCTTCTATGACCGAGCACCGGAGTGACATGACCTTCCAGTGCTCCATCATACAAGCCCTGGCATCGCGCAGACATTCACCGGCTGCCTGAGAGGATCCCCCGCAGCTCTGCAGGGGACCTGGAAATAAAAGGAAAAACAAGAAAGGCATCATAGTTTTTATTAAATATGAAAATAGTTTCCATGTGAATTAATGTTTACTAGTAAAAATATAAACACGTACACTGCCCTTACACACACATATACAGTACACTGCCCTTATACACACACATATGTGTACACTGCCCTTATACACACACATACATATACACTGCCCTTATACACACATTTACATGCACATATATACATGTACACTGCCCTTATACCCACACACACACATATACATGTACACTGCCCCTTGATTTTGGAATCAAAACATTTGCTACTGCAAACATTTTTAGATGAAAAAGTTCCATTTTATTCAGTGGAACAAAATAGTGATCACATTATTCTTCACAATATTCTTGTTAGAAACGTTTCTTTATTAATTCATGTAAAATATTTTTTCATATTTAATAAACGCTATGATTGAGAAATTTTTGTTTTTCATTTCCTTTTATTTTCCAACATGCCCCCCCAGTTATGCGGATCTGCCCCCAGGCTTGCCACTCTGCCCCCAGAAATGCCTTATACCCCCCCTATATGCCACTCTGCCTCCCTGATATGCCTTATACCCTGATATGCCACTCTGCCCCATGATATACCTTTTAACCCCCTTTATGCCACTCTGCCTCCAGAAATGCCTTATACCCCCTATATGCCTCTGTGCCTAATATCCCCTATATGCCACTCTGCCTCCAGGCGGGATGGCAGTACAGAGACCCAAAATCGGGACTCTCCTGCCTAAATCGGGACAGTTGGGGGGCATGCCCCCCCCCGACTTACCACTGCTTCTGACTCACTGGTGTCTGGTGGGTGGAGGCTGGTGTTCATGAAATTAAAGGGGCCGGCGTCCACACACCGGGCCACCCAATGGCCGTGTCTCAGCTCTTCTTTCCACCCCTTTTAAGACGTGGAACGAAGTGTTCAGGCACGGCTTTTGGGCGGCACAGTGCGTGCACGCAGCCGCTCAGCGGCTGTTTTGAATGTTGGTCTGCCGGCCGCCCGGCCCACAGCCCGGCTGGCCCACCGGGAGATTTCCCGGTATCCCGGTGGGCCAGTCCGGCCCTGGCTAGGGACACCCTCTCTGGTGGTGGTGAGGGGAGGTATGTGGAATATAAGGAGTCCCACACTCGAGCCACATTACAACCTGTGATCTGTGGGACAGCATTTCCTTTCTCCCCCTTGTTTTGTAGTTGTGGTTGTTTAATAGGCTGGCATGATGTAAGGGTTAACCACCTAGACGTGTGGTTGAACTTGTGGTGTACAAGCCCTTGGCTTAGGTGCAGAACACCATTTGGGCTTGTGCCCTTGTGAATCCAGTGGTGATGAGGGCTGCTGTGCAGGTGATGGCAGTGGTCGCAGCAAGGATATGGTTTTACATCTATGCCAGCCAGGTCTCCATCAGGCCCGGATTGGCCATCGGGCACACCGGGCATTTGCCCGGTGGGCCGGGCCACGGCAGGGCCGCATTGACTTAGGGGCTGATGGAGCTGCAGCTCCAGGCCCCTACCCTACCTACGGCCGCACTAACGCAGGGCATAAGGGGCACCTGCCCCTTAAGCCCGCCGCAACTGCGACCGGGTCCGCCACTCTAAGGGGCCGGGAAGTCCCCACCAAGGCCGGCCTTATGGGTCTGCGGCCGCACAGGGTATAAATTAAAACATCAGGGTTTTTTTCACTTTATTTTACATCCTCCATGTTTTTTTTTTACTTTATTTAACACGGAGGATGTTAAATAAAGTTGAAAAAAAACCCCCGATGTTTTAATTTAAACCCTGTGCGGCCGCAGACCCCTAAGGCCAGCCCTGGTGGGGCTTCCCGGCCCCTTAGAGCAGGGCCGACCCTTGGGGTGTGCGACCGCACAGGACGCCACACTCCAGGGGGCGGCGGGGGGCTCATCGGGGCTGCCAACTTGCGGCACCCGGCACCCCTCCAGAGACGGACAGTAATCTCCGCCGCTGGAGAAGCAGGCTCGCAAGGGAGCGGTATCGGAGGTCTTTAACAGACCTCCGGTTCCCTTGAGTGATTTTAAGCCGTGTGGATTGGTATGCGTGTGGATTGGTATACGTGTGGATTGGTATGTGTGTGGATTGGTATACGTGTGGATTAGTATATGTGTGGATTGGTAAGTGTGTGAGAGTGATGGGTGTTATGCTGTACCATTTCCAATGTCTTTTTCATGATCTAATTATGCTCTAAAAGTACATCATAACTCCCATCACTCTATACTGTTCCATACAGTGGCAGAGCTGGGAGGCAGAGGCCTTGCACCCCCACCGCAGGACTCCTGAAAGGTAAGTGAACTTCAAAGAGGGAGAGGGTAGATAGTTAGGAGGGGGTAGTTGCGGCGGGCTTAAGGGGCTCTGCGTTAATGCGGCCATATAGGACCAGTCAGTCCGGTCCTGACAGGGCCTATTTTAAGGTGGGGGCCTGGAGCTGCAGCTCCATCAGCCCCTAAGTCAATCCTGCCCTGCCACAGGCGCAGTCGCAGTTGCTGCTTGCTCCGGCAACAAGGTAAGTAGGGTGAGGGAGGGGGGTGCAGTGAGAAGGGGCAGAGGGGGGTTAGATAGTGAGAAAGGGGGAGAGGGGATAGATAGAGGCGGTACATATTGAGAAGTGGGGAAGGGGGTTACATAGTGAAAAGGGGGAACATAGTGAGAAGGGGCAGAGAGGGGGTAGTGTGAATGCGTATGAGAATGAATGAATGAGTGGATGAATTGTGTGAATGCGTATGACAATTAATGAATTCAGGTGTGGATGAATTGCTTGAATGATTTGTGAGACTGCATAAATGAATGTGTTAATGATTTGTGTGAATGATTAAATGCAAAGATGGTACATGAAGGGTGGGCTTTAACAATAAATAAATAAATAAATAAGGGCTGCTCAGGCTCAAATGCCCGGGCCTATTTTTTGTCCCAGTCCTGGCCTGGTCTCCATAATGAACCAAGATTGTGGCTTAAAATAGCCATTTCAGGATTTATAGTTATCAACATGTTAACAGTAATCACGTGTTGGTCACGTGGTGTGTCACGTGTTTGTTATGTGTTTATCATGTGTTATGACCTTAAAAACTATGTTGTTTGTGTCACCGAACGCACAAAACTGACTACATCATGGCCGAAGTTATCCATAGTTGACTTTAATAAAGAACAATAAAAATATCCTGATTGTACTCGTGTTTATTGGGGACAGGAAGGGCTCCGCTATAGATGCTACCTCAGTCATGTACAAGCCACATAAGTGTAACACTAGTTACATTAATATTTCTGGACTTACTTATAGTCTTGAAGTTATTTTTACTTTCAATCTGTAGATGGCGTTCTTAGATTTCCTTTCATGGGTAAGAGCTTTAGCTATGCTGCAGTGATGAGATTATTGTTACTTTTATTAATTAATGGCAACAAATTACGCAGTGCTGTATAATTTAATTGGGGTAGTTAACATATACATAACAAATATACATTAATAAATAAAAAAACGGAAAAGAAATGTTGGTGCGCTAAGCTAGTCTCAGGCCCAAATAATACAAATGTATAATACGAGGTATACCAAACAGGTGTAAACATGCTGCAACTACAGTGTATTGGCTGTACAATGTATACAAAAAACTTTATATATATATATATATATATATATATATATATATATATATATATATATATATATATACACATATATACATATATACATATATAGATGAAGAGTTGAGAACTCTGCTCATGAACTTGCCATCTAGCCTTTTACATAAAGTTCCTGGCTGAAATGGTGGGCTTATGACGGTCCTGGTCGTGAGCTTACAAATCAAATGCTGTGGCTTTTGTAGTTCCACTCTTGTACTCTCAAGGTTATGTGTAAAGTAGTAGGCATATCAAATATCTTTTAATGATTTCACTGACATCAACAATTTTGCATCAGTTTATGAAGAAGTGATTAAACATTTTGGTTAAGCATCTGAAAATACTCAACACATATGCCAAGATCTGCAACTATATCTGTACATCTGTAATTGACATAATTAAATTAAAAATCATTATTTTACCCCCACCCCCACATCTACTTATATATTAGTGTCACCCCTGCACCATGGAGCTCATTGGGCAGTTGGGCGATCATCTGATCTCCATAACCGGCCCACTGCACACAAATGTGGAATAATGGGGAAACTTATCGGGACAGTCCCCTTAAAATCTACATTATCCCTCTAAAAAGTGGGATGATTGGGGGATATGCAGAATCAAAAATACTTAAAATAATTTCCAATTTCCTTCTGGTTTCCATTCCAGTATTGATGCCACCCCTGGAGACAAATAAGCATAGCAATATTAATTGTATACATCAATTTCTACTAAATACTTTACCATGTCATTTACAAGTTATACCACTAGGAGACACTGTAAGAACGCATTATTGCATCCACATAGGACTGTTACCTAAAAGGTGAACTAAACTGCCAAGCTGCTGCATTGGCAGACATAATGCAAATCATAGGTCAGGGAGATAGATTATGCACTAAGGAACTTTTGATATTGAGCTGGCTCACTTTCTTGCCCTTTTGAGTAAACGTGTGCAGGTACATTTTCCTACTTAATTTAAAACAAGATACAACATGATGATATGAGAAAAAGGCTGCATTTATTTCTATAAAAGTGAGTGTGAACAGCATTAACAAAAGTGAAACAAGGAAAACAACCCTAAAGAAAATGAAACTCCATTACACACAAGGTATCCCAGTGTGTGACATCACCTTGTCAAATTAGCCTTCCCTATAACCAGTTAAGAAAAGAGCCAGTACATTTTCCCTTACAATAAACTTGTATATATATCCCTAAGACTATGCAGCTAAGCCTTAACCAAACAAAGAGCATAATGTATCTGTAAATTCCCCCAATAACAGTTGTTATCTATCCTGCTCTTCTGTACTATAAGGGTTTTCCATTTCATGTAACCCATGTGAAATCATAGAAGTAGTAGTAGTTCCAAAAGAACTGAATAGCCACTAACTGTCAGAGATAATTCATATATTTTCTTAGGGACAGACGTGTGATTAAATAATATCTGGACAGGTGAAAGGGGAAAACTCCAAATCCAAGACAGATCCTTAATACCTCTACCCAAAAAGATTTCACCATCAAGTGCTCACAGATACAGTAATATGAAAAAAAAAATTCTTTTCTGCCTCATACATTACCAGCATCTCTGATACCAAGGCAAAATGTATTTCATGCACCTTAGCAGATATTAAATCTTTATGGCTAGAGAAATTCACAAATCTCTCTCCCATAACACAGGACTTGAATTCTTACTTTAACATACCTTTAAGATTTTAAGTCTTGTACATGCTGTAAGCAAAGATGTAGAAACAATACTATAATAGCCCAAATAACACCTAAGAGATGATTTAGAACCAATTTTAACAAGATAAAATAATTGACATTGCTTGAAGAACATCCTATGACATTATTATTATAAGAAGGAGATGCCCCAAGCAGCCTCAGCAAAGAAGAGTGTGTTTTAAAGTGCTTTGTGAGTTCTTTAATATGCATTATTTAAAATTTAAAAAATACATAACTTCCCTAAGTAGAAGCTGCCGCTCCAGGTCTGCAGATCACCACATTTTCCTCATGAAGCAGCCAATTAGTGGCAGGCAAGGGCTTCCACTGAAATCAATGGGAGAGTTTGTTAGAGTTAAGTATAGGAGCATGTATACCACGGGGCAGGACATGTTTCGGTCAAGAGGGTGGAAGATAAGTGGAACATCCTTCCAGATATAGAGGTTAATACAGAGAGGTTGTTTAAACATGCATGAAATATATGTTTGAGACTTTACATCAGTAGAAACTGGCTGACTACATGAGCCAAATGTTTCTTTTCTGTTTTCAGAGTCTATGTTTCTATGACCACATCTCTTGTACAGCAAATAGGATAGTAGCAATCCATCAATGCATTTGCAAGGGCGACAACGCATAAACTTAAAGACACAACATAAACTTAAAGTGCATTTATTTGGTTATTAAAGTTTCATATTGGGGCCATCACTTTAACAATGTATTTGAAAACTGTACTAAAAAATGAAGGAAAAAAATACTTGATCCCCCTACTGATTTTGTACCTTTGCCCAATTTTAATGGAAGCTTAAAAAGCTTGAACAATTAGAGACAAAATAACAACAAAAAATCCAAAATAATGCATTGCAAAAAAGTTATAAATTGATTTGCATTTTACTCAGTGAAATAAGTATTTGACTCCTTAGCAAAACATGACTTAGTACTTGGTGGCAAAAGCCTTGTTGGCAATCACAGAGGTCAGGCGTGAGATTTTGTCCCACTCCTCTTTGCAGATCCTCTCCAAGTCATTAAGGTTTCAAGGCTGACGTTTGGCAACTCGAACCTTCAGCTCCCTCCACAGATTTTCTATGGGATTAAGGTCTGGAGACTGGCTAGGCCATTCCAGGACTTTAATGTGCTTCTTCTTGGGGCACTCCTTTGTTGCCTTGGCCTTGTGTTTTGGGTCATTGTCATGCTGGAATACCCATCCACGACCCATTTTAATGCCCTGGCTGAGGGAAGGAGGTTCTCACCCAAGATTTGACGGTACATGGCCCCATCCATCGTCCCTTTGATGTGATTAAGTTGTCCTGCCCCCTTAGCAGAAAAACACCCCAAAGCATAATGTTTCCACCTCCATGTTTGACAAGGGGGGGTGCGAGCACACGCGCCCAGAGCAGATGACCGATGGAGTGGGAGCAGGAGCAGCAGCGCCAGTGTGAGTAACTTTATCAGGGTTTCAGTTGCGGACCCCCACAGTGACTGTGGTTCCAGCTGCCTTGTGATAATTGACAAGATCCTCCTGTGTAGTTCTGGGCTGATTCCTCACCGCTCTCATGATCATTGAAACTCCACGAGGTGAAATCTTGCATGGCGCCCCAGATCGTGGGAGATTGACAGTTATTTTGTGTTTGTTCCATTTGCGAATAATCGCACCAACTGTTGTCACCTTCTCACCAAGCTGCTTGGCAATGGTCTTGTAGCCCATTCCAGCCTTGTGAAGGTCTACAATTTTGTACCTGACGTCCTTGGACAGCTCTTTGGTCTTGGCCATAATGGGGAGTTTGAAATCTGAATGATTGATTGCTTCTGTGGACAGGTGTCATTTTTTACAGGTTAGAAATTGAGATTAAGAGCAACTTTTCACCCTAAAGCCTGCAGGAGTTCAAAACACTGCAGTGATTAAGTGATATGCTACATAGCCTACAACATACATATAAATATCAAAAATCACATAAATATAGCGGCTGCAAATTTCGTCCAACATCCCATACTCATGGGCTGCATATTGCCAGAAAGTATCTCCCCATTTACTCTGAAGTCCACCTAGGAGGGGAAATGATGTTAATAAATTAGAGACAGCAGCTTATGCACAAATGAAGAACCAAGTATTCTAGCACACTGCTTCATACTGCTTTAAGCAGACACTAGTAGATAGCCTACTAAATACACAACTGTATCACATACTAAAATGGATGTAGAATAAGGTTTATAATGAACAGAATGGTGTCAGTATGTGTGATTTTTGTTGAAATGTGGTGGTGTGGTTGCTAAAAACGCCCATAAAAACCCCAATAGCGCCACCTGGCGTTTTTTTAGTGAAAAACGCTGCAGCCAGATGTTAGCTGTTCTTCAATAGGAAATCGCAAAATGCCATTTCCACTTGGCGTTTTTCTGTCTGGCGTTTTTTCAGTCCTCTTTGACGTTTTTCTGCTTTTTTGGGCTCTGTGGCAGTTTTTCAAAATCGCAGCATGTTGACACTCTGGCGTTTTTTGCAAGAAATCTTGGCGTTTTTCTCCAATAGAAGTCTATGGGAGAGAAAAAACGCCATGAAAAAGCCATGTGGGTTTATTGCCTTGGCGTTTTTTATGGCGTTTTTTCCACAGTTACAATGCAGAGGATGGACCCAGTATCTGTATGTCCTACGAGAAATAGGCTGAAAACAAACAGTTTCACACAAAACAAAGTCCTGGACTGGTTCATATTGAATTTTACACCATTTGGAACAAACATGCCATTACAAACAAACATACCTGACGCATCAACTGGATCCTGCGTGCCAAAAGCAACAGCAAACAATTTGCACCATCATTTGGGGCCAATCTTCCCAGAGGAGCAGACATTCGGAATAAAGCATGCCTTACAAACCACAGAAAAGAGACAAAAGGGTCTACCAAGTAAATGACATCAGGAGAGGGCAGATACTTGCCATTTATCCTAATCCCTTTTAGCTGGGTGAAACTTCTAACTTGTAAAGGCTGGAAAAACTGCCTAAGGTCAAAAAAAGCAATTTCCACAGAAAGGCTAAAACGCCAGAAAAAACTCCAGCAAAAACGCCAAAACGCAGGTAAATGCAGTGGCAGTTTTCTTGGCGTTTTTCATCAAGAAAAAAACGCAGGACAAAAACCCAAGTGGAAACCTAGCCTTACAAAGATATTGGCCTATATTCATTCTACCCCGCCCTAATTGAGTTATAATATAGACTTAAACAATAGATGGGCTAAATATGAAGTACATTATGGAATGTACATTGCATTAAAGCCAGTCCCAAAACCTTTTTATCAAATTATTATTATTGTTTTCATCTTTTTGAAGCTGCATTGCATGATGTATACATCTACTGATTGCACGTGGTATTTTCATTCAGCTGAATTTCAAAAGCTGTAGCCCAGGAAACCCAGCTTGCCTGTTACAAATCAATCATTGCTAGCCACAAACTGGTTCCCACTGTCAGCAGTTTCAACTAGATTTGTGCAATTTGCCAATTTTGTTGATTTGTATGAATGTCTTAGAATGATGAGGGGCTGCCAACAAAACAAAAATGAAGAGGAGAGCTCTCACACTCTCTCACTCTCATTCACTCTCCGACGCTCTCTCTCTCAATGTCTCCCTAACATCTCTGCCAACCACTTCTTATCACTGTCACCTTTTCCGCAGCTTCACTTTTTCTCTTTCTTCTTCTTGTTCTTCTGTATGGTCACTTCTTTCACTACTCCCTGGTATCAGCTCCTTTATCCAGGTATTTCCACAAAAGAGCATAGCCCCAACTAACCCTCTTCCTTGATCAGAGGATTGGGAGGCAATGTCTCTGTCCTTTTGCAGAAGTACTCCATGAGGCCAGAATATTGCAGATGGATTTGCGGACAAAGAGGAGAGTTTCTGCACCTCTCTTTCTCTGCAAATCCGTTTGCAATAGTGTGACCTCTTGGAGTACCCCCCCAAAATGGTGGAACCATGACGCGCATCACAGGGACCGCCTCTCCCTGTTCCTCTAATCAGGGGAGAGAGAGCACACTGAGACTCAGCCCTTTTGCAGAAAAGCCTGGATAACAGAGCTGATACTGAGGAGAAACTGACGAAGACAGAAGAACAAGAAGAGACAAAAGAAAAACTGGAGCTGCAGAAAATGAGAGATAGACACAGAAGCAGGCAGCAGAGAAAGTAGGGAGACATTGAGAGAGGGCATGAGAGAGAGAGAGGGAATGACAGTGTGAGAGAGTATAATTAAGGGTGAGTATATTTTTTTTTTATGTAAAAAGCCCTCCAAATTTTGTCCAAACTGAAAGGGCAGGAAAACTTTGTCTAAATTGTTTTTGGTCCAGTCTAGGTTCAGCTGTCTGTTTCCACGCAGTGCACTCTAAACTTTATGTACATATGTGTTGCTGGACCTCTCCCTCTGCTACACCTTAAATGAAGCAGGAAAGAGCGCTTGAGTTAAGAAGTTGTAGCAGGGGCGTACCTAGAGTATTTGGCACCCGGGGCGGATCCTGTAAGTGGCACCCCCCCCCAATGTAAAGACATCTACAAAATTATGTTGGCAAGAATATTTATTGCACCAATTTGTAAACTGTATGTCAACTGTAAACAACAAGAAATCTGAAAAAATAAATTAATAACTTATAAGTAAAATAAATATGTTTAAATAACATTTACTGAACATATAATAGTGCTTTCTTTAATAACCCCCCAAAAAAACAACAAACACAACAAGTTTCTAAGAAGACCTAACAAATGAGTGACAAACATTACAAATTAAGTACTGGCTAAGCAGCTAAAGACACTATAAACTAAAAAAATTCTGATATTATAGTCAGGAGTCACCATAACATTGTTCTCTTTTTATTTAAGCATTTGGATATATAGTGGTGTTGCCATGTCGACTCATGATTATATATACCATATGAACCAGACACTGACTGTGGTATAGCATGACACCTATCACTATATACTGAGCCAGGCAGTGACGGTGGTACAGCATAATGCCTATCACTCTATACTGAGACAGACATTGACGGTGGTGCAGCTTAAGTAATTTCATTATATATTGAGGCAAACATTACAGTGAAACAGCATAACTCCTATCACTATACACTGAGCCAGATACTACAGTGGAACAGCATAACACCTATCACTATAACTGAGCCAGATATTGATGGTGGTACAGCATAACCGCTATCTTTATATACTGAGCTAGACACTTATAGTAGTACAACATAACTATCATTATACACTGAGGCAGACATTGACAGTTGTGCAGCACAACTGCTATCATTATATACTGAGACACGCGCTGACAGTAGTACAACATAACTGTTTCCATTATATACTGAGGCACGCGCTGACGGTGGTACAACATAACTGTTAATATATACTGAGGCCCACATTGCCGGTGATACAGGATAACACCTATCACTTTATAGTGAGCACACATTGACGGTGGGGCAGCGTAATCCATATCACTATACATTGAGCCTGACATTTACAATAATGCAGCATAACCCATATCACTATATACAAATCCATTGATGTGGTGTAGGCCTACCACTTCAGTGTCTGGCTTAGTATATAGTGGTAGGGGTTATGCTGCATTATTGTAAATGTCTAGATCGATGTATAGTGATAGGGATTATGTTGTACTGCCCTCAACTGCAGATCAGGGGAAGACTGTGAGAGTCAGTACAGCCTTCCCTTCTTCTGACTGCACCGTGACATAGGGAGGTCCTCTCCCCGTAATCATCCCCAAAGTCCATTTGTCCCCTACGTCACTAAACCACAACTCTCTTTTAATTACTCCCTGTAGTTCAGGTATAGATCAAATAAACAACACATGGAAACAGCACGTGCAACTGAATAAGACATAAATATCCTGTATTTACAGGTATACATAAATAATGTATGGAAACATTGCATTGCAGGTATAAATCAACAGAACACACAAACCCAGCATTGCAGGTATAGATCAATTGGAAATCACTCAGCACTGAAGGTATAGATCAAATAAACAACACATGGAAACAGCACCCCAGGTATTGATCAACTGAATAAGACATACAAATCCTGTATTTGCTGGTAAACATAAATAATGTATAGAAACATAGCATAGCAGATATAGACCAACACATTAACACACAAACCCAGCTTTGAAGGTATTGATCAATTGGAATTCACATAAAAACTCAGCATTAAAGTTATAGATAAAACACCCTAAATTACAGGCATAGATCACAGATTGCACACCCCAAAGCCAGCGTCCACATTGCCCACATAGAACCTGCACCAGCACCCAAATTACACACACATTGGACGTGCCATCTTTGTCCCCAAACAGCCCAGCATGAGTCAGCATTGTTCCCAAACAGCCGAGTGTACGCCATCTTTGTCCCATAAACACGCTACCTGTGCCATCTTTGTCCCATAAACACGCTACCTGTGCCATCTTTGTCCCATAAACACCCTGCCTGTGCCATTTTTGTCCCATAAACACCCTGCTTATACCATCTTTGCCTTTTTGACAAATCAACTATACACCTATGATTAACACAAACACTTTTACAGTCACTCACTAATTCACTTTCATTCACACAATCATTTATTCTTTCACACAAATTATTTACACATATTCATTGATGCATTCTCACAAATTCATTAATTCTCACACAATTCATCCACATATTAATCCATTCATTTTCTCTCTCTCATTCTGACTCTATTTCAATATTTTTGCTACCCTCCTTTCTCCCTATCTACCCATTTTCACCCCCTTCTGACTCCCTTCTCCCTATCTACCCCCTATCCCTCCGTCTCACTCCCTTCTCCCTATCTACCCCCTCCTAACTATTTACCCTCTGCCCCCTTTGAAGTTCACTTACCTTTCAGGAGTCCTGCGGTGGGGGTGCAAGGCCTCTGTCTCCCAGCTCTGCCACTGTATGGAACAGTATAGAGTGATGGGAGTTATGATGTACTTTAGAGCATAATTATAATGAAAAAGACATTGGAAATGGTACAGCATAACACCCATCACTCTCACGCACTTACCAATCCACACTTACCAATCCACAGATTCCACACATACCAATCCACAGATTCCACACTTACCAATCCACACATATACCAATCCACACATATACCAATCCACAGATTCCACACATACCAATACCATACCAAGATTAATCTGATGTCACTTTGCTTCATTGTATTTGGATCACACTAATGGCAGTGAATTCACCTTCATATGCTATATTATGCTATATTATGATTGTAGGTTAATAAAGAACATATCACATATTACTGAAAAGTCAGAATATAAATTATACTTTTTTATTTTGCTATTATTTTTTTAAATCAATAATACACAGGTCACGCTTACCCTGGTCTTACACTGTTGAGGTACAATATGGGCAAATTGTCCCATGGAAAGCCTCGTGTTTGTGTGGGGAATGTGGAAAGGGAGATGCTTTCAATTGACAATTTGATAATAAAAACTAAATTTGGGATACATACCAATCCACAGATTCCACACATACCAATCCACACATATGCCAATCCACACATATACCAATCCACAGATTCCACACATACCAATCCACAGATTCCACACATACCAATCCACAGATTCCACACATACCAATCCACAGATTTACCAATCCACACATTTACCAATCCACAGATCCCACATACCACACATACCAATCCACACATTCCACACATAACAATCCACACATAACAATCCACACATACCAATCCACACATAACAATCCACACATTCCACACATACCAATCCACTCTCACTGTCACTCAGTCTTAATGAATGATTTCCTACCTTCTTTTCTACTTCTTTTCTTCTTACAGCAGTCTTTTCTTTTTACAGCAGTCTTCCTCTGCGCTCCTCTTCTTCTGTCTTCTTCCGGGTTAGAGGGCACTGTGGGCGCGGCTTCAGTGCCGCCGGGGTTTGTTGTCAGATCCCGGCGGCACTGAAGCCGCGCCCACAGTGCCCTCTACACAGCAGCAGTTGCCGCGCAGATCGCAAGGGAGCAGTATCGGAGGTCTTTAACAGACCTCCGGCTCCCTTGAGTGATTTTAAGCCGGTTCAAGGGAACCGGCTTTAAATCACTCAAGGGAGCCGGAGGTCTGTTAAAGACCTCCGATACCGCTCTCTTGCGAGCTTGCTCCTCCAGCGGCGGACATTACTGTCCGTCTCTGGAGGGGTGCCGGGTGCCGGCAAGTTGGCACCCCCTGATGAGCGGCACCCGGTGCGGACCGCCCCCCCCGCCCCCCGCTAGGTACGCTACTGAGTTGTAGTAACAATCCCCCAAAACATAATCAAAAATGCCTGTGGGGTGGGGGATGGGGGACCTGGGCACTGACCCAGAGACCTGCTAAAAGAACCTTCAAATTTGGCAGTCTCTGGGTGAAATGCAGAGAGTTCCCAGGTATGTTGCAATGCAATACATGCCTAGCAGTGGGGGGAGGCAAGCGCTACACAATGATAGAGGACAAATATGAGACAGTTACTATGCACGTATACATGTATAAAATGTATCAGATTAAATGCAATATATGTTAAGAAACTTGGACTGGAACATCTCTTTAATCTTCCTGGTAATGAGCAGGTATGGAAAAAAGTAATTCAGTTTCCAGCAACTTTCTTTTAAAACAACATTTTTTTGGAACTCAGGAATGCTGGCTTCCAATCTACATTCTTTTTGTTCTTTGAGCCTTTTATTTTCCACTGTTTATGCTAGTAACCTACTAATGTTCAGTTCCATTGGGAGGGCCTGCTAGAAAAACAGTCTCCAGTTTTCCTCATTGTAATGGACTACATAAAAAAGCCCTTAAATCCAATAACAGAAAATTTAGGCGTTCCTTACTTAGGACCATATGAGCTGGAACAAATCAGTCTGAAAGCTTCAGTCTATGCATTCCATATTCAAAAGAAATGTGAGAAAATTAAGACACGAGACGGGCAATTTCTTCACTTTTATATTCAGACTTAGCAAACATTCAGAAAACTTTGTAGTGAAATACGCAAATACACATTCAGGTGTGTATTTTATGAAAAAATAAATAAATACTCATATACTTAACTTTAAAAAGTTCATTAGCAAATAAAACATTAATCAACATTTAGGTTGTGATATGGTAAAATAAATCCATCTAGCTATCTATTCCACAGGTATTGTTATCACACGCGAAATGCTGGGAATTACAAATTGTTTTCTATACTATGAAAGAAACAGGAAATGGAAACATCTGGAAATACTTAACAGAAGCATTTAATATTCTATGGAAGAGCATTACCAAGGGTGCCATTCTCTATCCATTATTCTGTGTGGCCCAATATTATGGCCGGTCTGGTATGAAGAGATGCTAGCTATTACAGCTGGTGTTTCTAGTGCCAGAAACAAACTTAACATCACTCTCAAAGGTTGTTTGCTGTAATGGAGACATAGTGGTACATAATATTTTAGTTAGATTGGGCTGACGTGGTTTATTCAAGGACAGGTCTTACCTTAATTTGGTAGGGCTGGACATCTGGCTTTTTGACATACAGGCTATCTTTAAGCAGGCAGCCAGGGTGTGTAGGGGCAGATGATGCACAAGGTCTCTTGCATTAAGGCTTGACAGGTCGTGGGACATTCTGTTCTTGTTGGGGCCTAACCTGGGGGGTATCCCCATGTGGGTAGTGTCTCTGGGTTTGCTCGTGATGTACAATGCTGTGCTGGTATGCCTACATGTAAAAACCAACATAGGAAGATAATGTATGCCCTAAGCAGACCTCCCAATGGGGGCGAATGTTGTTTGGAAGTCATTAAGAGGTTATTTAAGATAGAAAATTTGTTAAATGTCATTGGTTGTCATTGTGTTTTCAATAAACACTTTGGTCGTTGTTAACTCCACTTATGACTAGATTGTAAGCTCGCAAGAGAAGGGCCCTCTTCTCCTTTGCACCAGTTTGTTATTGTATGTGTTTCTAAATTGTGCTTCTGACTGTAACAGCGCTGCGGAATCTGACAGCGCTTTATAAATAAATGTAATGTAATGTTATGTGTTTACAAAAGGGGATGCTTGTCATGCATTAAACACTTTAATGTGGCTGCATTCTATTTAGTAGCCTTTGTCAGAGGTATGGGAAGGCACCTTGGGTATGTTATATAGTGCATTCCCAGTAACCTTGGGGTTGTTGCTCCAATCAAATGTATGATCATGAAACCTAGCAACCAGAAACCAACCAGAAAGTGAAATCCTACTAATAAACTTGAGTAATTGTAGTTATATAATATGTTGTATCCTGTTATCCTGAATAATGTTTGTTCTTATTTAACCCCTTAGGGACCAGGCTGTTTTTTACTTTTTGTACTCTTTGGGATGTTGTTTTAACACTTTTGCAGTGCTCATGTTTAGATATAATTTTCTCCTCACTCATTTAGTGTACCCACACAAGTTATATATTGGTTTGTTTCAGGACAAGAAGGGCTTTCTTCAGATACCATTTTGATCATATTATCTAATTTCCTATGAAAATAATAAAATATGATGAAAAATTACAAAAAAAAACAAAACTTTTTCTCACTTTTATTTGAAAAATCTTTTACGCATCCTTAAAAGCCAATGAAAAAACCTGCTAGATACATTCTACTATTAGTCCTGAGTTTAGAAATATCCAATGTTTTTATGTTTTTTTTGCTTTTTTCTGCAAGTTATTGGGCAATAAGTACAAGTAGCGTTTTGCCATTTCAAAACCATTTTTTTTCCAAAGCTGGTCATTCTGCCCCATGTGCTATTTTGGTTATCTTTGAAGCCGGCCAATACAATTTACCACATCAAGCCATAGAGTTTTGAAAACTAGACCTTAAGGTATTTCAAATGCTTTTATTTTAATCCTTTCCATGCACTAATTCTACTACTATCAAACTTTGTGGTAGTCACTTTTGTGTTTATCGCAAAAAATTGTGCTTCAGGTATGGATTAACAGCTCCTGGTGTATGTCACTTTCAAACAAGACCCCAATATGTTTTCAGCAACATCTCCCCATGTACAGTTATACCCCCCATGCATGGGTTTTGTTGGGTTGTTTGGGAGGTAAAACGCCACATTTAGTAAGTGTGCATTTTTTTTTAACTTGAAACACCCCAATGTGTGTTCAGCACATCTCATGAGTACAGTGATACCACCCATGCATGGGATTGTCTGGTGTTTGGGGGTTAAAAGGCCACATTTGGGAAGTGGACTTCCCCCCCCATTTTGGTCCGGAGTGGTCACAACCACCATTTTTTTTGTGATTTTTCCACTCGCAAGATGGTGGCTCGTCCTTTAAAAAAAAAAAAAGCAAAGTTGGAAAAGTTCGCCAGAGGGTCTCCAGTTAACACAAATAGCTAATTAGTCGATCACATTGCAGCAACTCAATGCATTTAGGCAAGCAGACGTGGTCAAGACAACTTGTTGAAGTTCAAACCGATCATCAGGATGGGGAAGAAAGAGGATTTAAGTGACTTTGAATGTAGCATGGTTATTGGTGCCAGAGGGGCTGATCTGAGTATTTCAGAAACTGCTGATCTCTGGTTTACAGAGAATGGTCTGAAAAAGAGAATGCCTGGGCAGATTGGTTTGACAACAATAACTCAAATAACCACTTGTTACAACCAAGGTATGCAGAATACCATCTCTGAATGCACAACATGTCTAACCTTGAAGGAGATGGGCTACAGCAGCAGAACAAGCATATTCTTATTTTCTCATGTTCAGTGACAATAATTTTGGATTTGCTCCAAACCTAATTTTTATTTCAACCACATGCATGTGGTTAAAGAATAGATGCAACACTTCCCATTATTTGACACAAGCTTATGTGTGTGATTTTGTCTTGTTTGTGGAACCATGTATTTTGCATTCTGAGAAGCCAAGTTTTTGCGGAAAATTAGAGTGATAAAATAAATGTGGTTTATATGAGCGCAAAGACTATATGCCTCCAAGATAAATTTTCTGAGATCAGAGAAAATTATATTATATAACTTCTTTCCTAATTACCGTATTTGCTCGATTATAAGACGACCCCGATTATAAGACGACCCCCCAAAATCAAAATATTAATTTAGGAAAAAAACAAAAAGCCTGAATATAAGACGACCCTATAGGAAAAAAGTTTTACCAGTAAATATTAATTCATGTAAATTATTTTTTCATGTTTAATAAAAGCTATGATTGAGAAAAATATATTTTTTTAATTTCCTTTTATTTGCCAACCTGCCCCCCCCAGTTATGCCACTCTGCCCCCAGAAATGCTTTATACCCCCCTATTTGCCACTCTGCCCCATGATATGCCTTATACCCCTATATGCCACTCTGGCATATAGGGGGTTAAAAGGCATATCATGGGGCTGAGTGGCATATAGGGGGTTAAAATGCATTTCTGGAGGTATATAGGCATATCATGGGGCTGAGTGGCATATAGGGGGTTAAAATGCATTTCTGGAGGTCCAGAAATGCATTTTAACCCCCTATATGCCACTCAGCCCCATGATATGCCTTTTAACCCAGCATGTACTGGCTGCCTTGGCTTGATAGGCGTGTGATTGCTGTTAGCAGTTTGATATAGATATATATATATATATATATATATATATATCTATATCAAACTGCTAACAGCAATTACACTCCTATCAAGCCAAGGCAGCCAGTACATGCTGGAACCTGGGGATGATAGTAGTGGGATTACAGCCTCCCTATGCCATGCTACAACCCCCACCCCCCTTACACATCCATGCTATCACACACAAACACATTTAAATACTCATTCATTCCATTAATCACACATACTTCACACATTAAACACACATTAATCACACATACTTACCCAAAAACCCTCCCCCACCCCCTTACCTGAACTGCAGATCTCTCACTCGAAGACTTCTGCAGGGGACCGGCTGTAGAGCAACTTCTCTGGCCCCGCCCCCAGAGGAGGGAGGGGGAGATAGAGCTCTGTGAGGACGCTGCAAGCTTCCTGTCCTCCTGCTTCTAACAGAAGAGACGCTGCTCGCGACCGGTAAGCAGCATGGCCCCAGCAGACATTTTTTGGGGGGTCTGAGAAGACGACCCCGATTATAAGACGAGGGGTATTTTTCAGAGCATTTGCTCTGGAAAAAACCTCCTCTTATAATCGAGCAAATACGGTATATGACAAAGTTTTTGTGTTTAAATCTGCACATTGTTAATGTTAATTTTGGCACAATGAGATAACTTTCTATCTTTGCACATGTCATTGTGCGTGTATGAGGTCAGTACTCACTGTGTAGCTCTTTAATTAATCCCATGGTCATCACATTTATTTGCAAGTTTAGTTTGCGTGATGTTTCATATGTGGTTAGCCATAGGCCATACAATAGGCCCTATCAAGGGAACATGATTTCCACTACAAGTTGGCAGCTACCAATTGGCTAGCCTTTTGCTAAATGAACAATATCTGAAAAATGACCAAACTATTAATTCACTCCCTCCTGGATTATTGCAATTTCCTACTAACTGGTCTTCCCCTCTCATGCCATTCACTGCTCCAATCCGTCCTTAGCACTGCAGCTAGATTAATCTTTCTCTGTCACTGTTCCTCATCTGCTGCTCCTCTTTGCTAATTGCAGATTCTCTGGAATTCCTACCCCCGTTCTGCCAGATTTTCACCCTCAGATGCAAAGTTGCCGAAAGCCCACCACTTTCGAGAAGAATATAACCTTTCCTCATAACGCTCTCAGCCAGCATCCTGCCCAAGCTATCTGAACAGCCAACAACCTCAACAGCTCATCCTGACTCGACCAACTCATCCTCATCCAAGCAGTCCTCTGCTACATTTTCACTTCCCCATCAACCAACTCAATTGTAAGCTCGCAAGAGTAGGGCCTGCTTCTTCTTTTTTACCAGTTGTGATTTTCAATTTATTCTACCAACCCTAATTGTAAAGCAATACGGAATCTGCTTTAATTTATATTAATAAATGTATTGTAATATATTAAACACAGTCAATGTAGCATGATTTCAAAGCTTATGGGCTGAATGGTTCTTATCTGCCGTCACTTTCTATGTTTCTGTGTTAGTACAAGAGGGATGTTAAGCAAGATGTAAATTTAAGACTTTAGGTGATAGTCTAATCAGATGTAATACAAGAAAATGCTACTTCACCAAGAAGGTGGTAGAACATCCTATGTCAGAAGAGGTAGAGTGAATTAAACATGCACGGTAGGCTTAAGGCTATCCTGAATATAAGACAAGACCAAAATACATTTTCTATGAAAGCAGAAAATGTGAAGACTAGGTGGGCAGATGGTTATCAGCTGACATCTATGTTTCTATGATTTGATGAAAATGTATTTTCCTCTATATATTGTGTTAGACAATAATGTTTTGGTTTGATTCAATAGGAAATAACTTTAAGAAGAATTACATTTTGTTTTTTAATTGGAGAAAACACTTGGTAACTCAATTTGGTAACAAGCTACATTAGTCTGCTTACAGGGGACTGCGTAATTGGGGGGGAAATGAAACATGCAGCTTCAGTCATATTACTATATATGTATGAGAGAATCTGAAAGTCCCAAAGTCAACAACTCTCTACTGAGAGTCTTATTTTGCAGTGTGATTCAAAACAATTTCAAAGGGAGTACTGCTTAGCATCTAAATGGTTCATTTTTAGGGCTTTTAAATTGCTCTACTACATCTTTTCTGGGTTAAAAATCTTCAAAGGTACTAGTGTTAGCTTACTTCAAAGGATTCTGGAAATGTATGAAAGCCACATCCCACAGCCATGCTAAGACTGTACTATACTCCCACCTGGGGAACTCTAATGCTTTGATCCATGAGCTCCTTCCCTCATTGATGATGCCTGAGCCTCCCAGTGTGCACAACTCTTACTAGTACAGCATCATTAAAACTTCATAATCTTTGGTGGTGGTGAATTAAAGGCATCTTTACATTCAGAAAGGTTAGGGCATACAGGAAGACTGTCATTAGAGGTATTTCGATGGTCTAATTAATGCATTCCTACCAGGTTGCTACTGGGGATGACTAGGCTGTCCTGGCACATTAAGGTGCACAGCTGCACATTCAATGTTTATACCCATGCAGTATGTTGCCACACTTATCCAGTACAGAGCACTCTCGGCCTGCAGCCCACTGGGCATCTGCCTCGTGTGCCAGATTGTCATTCCCATCAGCAACTTCTTAGTTCAAAAGTAAAATGTTAGCTCTTTAATTGACCCCATGGTCATCACATTTATTTGCAAGTTTAGTCTGCGTTAAACTCTTATTAAGTATTAAAGTAACTAATTAATTAACCAAAATAAGCCTAGTATTTAATTTTCATTTTTGCCAAGGTCTACAAGTCAACTACTTACATAATAATAATATTCTCAAACATTGGTTTGTTTTCTTGAATATGTTTACTAGTGTGTCTGACTCCCTTTGTGCTATTTTAACAAAGGTGGCTAAGATATTAAAATATCACATTAAAGGGGGTCAGACACACTAGTAAACATATACAAGAAAACAAACCAACTTCAATTAAACATACTACAAAATGACTAGATGACTAGGGGTGTAACAACATTTTTGAATTTAGGATATAGATATAGATAGATATATATATCTATATATATACACACCATTACATAAGTTATGGTGGGTAAAGTTGATGGAAACCCTTCCATTTAAATTTAAGGGGTAGTAGAAGTATTATTAAACACTCATCTACAGACACCAGACAAGCCAGAAGGCTTGTTTTTCCCCTCAGAAATCTCATGGTGCTGCCACAACCACAAGGAATTCTGGGTAGGCACATGCAAATAAGGTTAACAATTATCACCTTTACCACTGTATCCACTTTATACATGGATCCCTTGAAAGTAATTGCCAACTGTACAAGACAGCCTTTAGACAAAACTCGGGAGGTGCAATAGCCAGATCACCACTCATGGACAGCTGTTTCATCCTTCATGGGACTCGTCAGCATGAGGTTGTGATACTGGCTTAATAGTTAAGGCTTGGGGTAGCTAAGACATACCATTACATAAGTTATGGTGGGTAAAGGTGATGGAAACCCTTCCATTTAAATTTAAGGGGTAGTAAAAGTGTTATTAAACACTCATCTACAGACACCAGACAAGCCAGAAAGCTTGTATGTATATACATATATATATATGTATATGTATAGCACATACATTTTTAAAATAAGCTTTTAAAATCTATGTCCACTATCCTCTTTTTGTTTTGCCTTGCAGCTTCCCCTACACAGTGTCTAATTTGTCTTCATAGTGTGTGCTTTCCTTAATCCCTTCTCACAAACAAATTCTTTTACAGGAGTTCAACAGTGAACTGAAATTCACTCTCCTGGTAAAAAACAGGATGTATTAATAAACGTCTAATGATATGCTCGACAAACACGCAGTGCTCTGAAAAAGAGATCAACACATCTGTTATATAATGTAGGTTTACCACTTGGTGTTTGAAGAGTTAATGCAAAGTTTATATTGGCAAAACTCTAAAGTTTTTATTTTTTATATAGGAAATAGTGTTGGGCATTCCTTTGAAGACACTCAATATAAGTTCACTGTGTACCCTTCTTACTGGAACATGTAAATTCAGAGGCTTATTTAGTGGAGGGCACACCTACTTCATTCCTTTACATTTGAAGTAAGCCGCCTTAGGAATGTAAACTTGTATTAGTTGCAAACCCTCAGGTTAAGGATTACGGTAAACCACTCTGAAGAATTCTAGCATGACCACCGAAAATTTATACAGCGGTAAGAACTATGAATAGAAAGTTTGTGTAGCTTCTGAATATGGATAAAATACATCACTCACAGCTGGATTATGGCATGCAATTAGAAAACACATAGTTTTCGACCGAAAAAATAAATGAAAGCGTAAACACCTTGGTTACACATGGAGAATCAAAAATGTGAAACAGTCTGGGGGGGGACAAGAATGTATTTACTTTCTAAAATATTCAATTATCAACTGTACTTTCATTAAAATGCCTTTATAAATTTCTTATGGGCAGAATAGTTCTTATAATCTTTAAATTGGGCACATTTATTTTCGGGCAACAATTTAGTTTCCCTGCCTTTCAGTTCGAATGAAAATTGTGGGCATTTTTTGACATTGGACATTCGGGGGGCATTGTCAAAGGCGGAGGTCACTGACACCTTCTAGACTCACCTTTTAAATACTGCATCACCATATCAAGGTTAAGAAAGAGATCCTTGCTTGGTTTTGCACTGCATGACCACCAGCAACAGCAATGGATACGCACATCCAGCAGTGTGCTATGGGATTCAATTTGATTAATTGATTCCTCTGAGTAAGGAAGGTGATATGGCAGCAGTATTAGCAGGGCACTGGTAGTAGGTAGACACTGGCACGTGTCCAGCCAAAATTTGAAACATATTTGTCCCTCAGAGTAGGAAGGGAATTGAGCTGCAGCAGCAGAACCATAGCAGGGCACAGGCTAGGCACTGGCAGACAAACTGAACTCCCCCTCCAGGGCAGCCTTTAAAATTAATTGGACCCTGGCAAGCATTTGCTTGGGCCCCCACACACTCCTTGGCATGCAACCACAGCATACACTCCATTACCAAACCCCCCCCAAAAAAACATAAGTACTTGCCGCACTGAAACTACAGATTAGGACTCTGCGGGAGACCACATAGGCAGGAGCACAATACTATGCTGATCACATAGCAAATAAATGGTGTGTGTCCAGTGAGTGACCAGAAACCCCCACAAAGTCTGCCTGTGTCATCTTTTTGCCCCCACTCACATTAATTCACTCATTCACGGATACTCATTCACAAATACTAATTCGTTCACTCATTTACAGCTACTCATTCACACATTTTCATTCACAAATAGTCACTCATTCATACATACACATTCACACCTACTTGTTTATTTACTCATTCACACATACCCATTCATACACCCACCCCCACCCCTTACCTCAACTGCAGATTTCTCTGTGGCACTTGGATACTTCTGCACTGTGCAAAAGTGTCCAAGCACCACAGAGAAATCTGCAGTTGAAGTAAGGGGTGGGTGTATGAATGAGTATGTGTGAATGAGGAGAAGAAGGGCTTTGAATTCATCTCCTGAAGTACAATGATATCACCCATGCATGGGTTTATCAAGTTATGTGGGGGCTAAAGGGCCATATTTGGGAGGTGCGCATTTTTCTTATTTTTGGACATGTTGATAATTCTGCCCTCTTTGAAGCCAGCCAACTAAATTTATCCCATTTAGACCATATACTTTTGAAAACTAGATACTCCAGGGTATTTCAAATGCTGGGATTTTCATTCTTTTCATGCACACATCTTACTACAGCCTTTGTCAAAGATGGCAGTAGTATTTTTTGTGTGTGTTTTTTTCACACACACCTTACTTAAGGTGTGAATTTATAGCTCCTGGTACATGCCAAAGCCAAACAATACCCCAATATGTGTTCAACAACATCTCCTAGGTACAGTGATACCACTCATGCATGTGTTTGTCAGGGGGTTTGGGGATAATAGGACAAATTTGGGACATGTGCAATTCAGTTTTTCAGCTTGGAATTTTGATGTGTTGAAAATTCTGCCCTCTGTTTGGGACATCTTTGAACCTGGTCAATTCAATTTACCTGATCAAGCCATATATGTTTGAAAAATAGACACCCCAGGGTATTTTAGCTAATGGTATTTTAACTCTTTCCATGCACTAATTTTACCACCAGCCTTTTTTCACACACATTGTATTAATTTGCCACAGTAAAACATCTAAAATACTAAACTAAATTTTGTGTGTGTTGAACACAAACTAGAGGTTTTGCCCTAAATTAAACTGGAAAAAAATATGTGATGCAGTCACTGTAAGCGGTATATAAAATTATATATTACATATACTACAGTAGTACACTACAGCTTCTCCAATCCACCAAACACTAGTCTGCAATAAATTTATATTAAAATATTTATTTATTAACTTTATTTTTGTATATGAACAATGAGCATCAATCTCAGCACCTGCTAAGTCAACTGTCACTGTCTCACGCTCCAACTCTTATCAGTGTGTAACTACTGCCACTGGCAAGTTAATTTATGACTTATTTATCTAATGCTTGTACCTTCCCCTTGTAAATGCTGCTTGGTCAGAGTGAAAGTGGCAACGAATGGATGGTACTTTTTGGTACTTTTGTAATTATGAATCTGAATGCACACGTCTATAAAACGCTTTGCTGCATGGCTCTTTCACTTTCTTTCCTCCATTATCCCTACATTCATTCTGGAGACCTTCAATATACCGATTGATGACCTATTCTCAGCTGGTAGGTCAGTCAAGTTCAGAGTTAACACTACTCAACTTTGCTTGCAAAACAAGTATTATATTCGCTAACATACAAGCTTGTGAGTGCATGCATATGTATGCAGCTTTTGTGGATGGCTGAAATCTCTTATCATGTGTGGTTGGGTAATGATGCATTTCATGTCACTGCATTAACTATGCATTATGCAGGGCCAGCTCATGTAAGGTATGTGTCTGTTTATTTAGCCATCTGTAGATATACAAACTGTCACAACATGAATAGCACCCTGCAAAATGTATTGAGAGCTCCCTCTCTATTTTGGGTTTAAATGTCTGTATTCTGGAACATTTCATTGGACATACAGTATGCGAAACGAGTGGGCATAAATGCTTTTACCTTATGAAGCAAATAAACACAATGTTTTAATTTTGCAAAAAAAAAAAGACAGCAACCTAACTCATGATGTAACACGTTGCATATGTCATTAATGCCAACTTCAAAGCACCTACCTGTACAATGAAAAGTCTAAGGGACCACTGAAAGCTGGGAATCTCACCACTGCTCTTCAGATGCCTTTGCTACTCCTTTCTATGCAGAGAGAAAAGGTGTCTTTCAAATTGGGATTTCCTTTTAGCAAACACATTAAATACTAATTCTTACAGATCTATTTCTAATTGCTTTTAACTGGACACTTATTTTTTCATTAAGATGGAAAGAAAAGATCACATCAGCACTACTTTACTTCACTGAATATGTCCGCGACACTGAATGCAAAGCATGTCACAATTGGTTGTTAATGAAATACAAGTTTCAGCAGTCTTCAACAGACATCTTGCAAAAGGGGTTCTCTGATATTTGCCAGCTGCACAGCGGCATTGCTTTATATCCATTTACATCTGTTCCCTAACATAACACAAGAAAGTAAGGAGAGGAATTCCACTCTTGAATAATTCCACATTAAAGCGCAAACTGATCTAGTGTACAGTACAAGTTCACCCTCAAGAAGTTCATAAATGATTGAAGGGATCGGGTTTTATTTTTTTAGTCAAGAATTATTTGATGACGTTGCATAGAATGAGGTGTGGTGAATTCAAAGAAAATCGCCCATTAAGTCTGTATAATAAATGTATAGAATAATTAATAACACATTATGGTCTGGACGTTATCATATCACTAGTCAAATGAAAAAGAAAATATACATTTAGTCCATATTTCTTTAAACATTTTGGTTAATATGATAACTTACCTGGGGTGTGCCTTTTTTTCCCAGCACATTGGTATAATAAAATAAATTTAGTCTACAAAAATAAGTAATTCTGAAACAATGTTTTAGGCATTAATTCTCGTGTTTAATAACTTTTGATCTAGTTTACCAAAAAAGAGAAGAATGTTTCAAAAGCAGCTCTGTGTATACTGACAAAGCTGTTATTACCAGTAAGGATTTGATGTAATGCATTGCATCACAAAACTTATATAATGATGTTGCAGAATTTCTGAGAGAATTGCTCTTTACAAATATTGTTTATTGTAACAAAAGGTGATTTTTTTTTTGCAGTTTACAGTATAAGGCAACTATGTTCCTTTGAAGTGTACCTTTCACCTGTTATTTAGCAGAGCATTGAAAACTGGCTGAATGCGGTGTTAACATTTTTGATCCACCATATCACAGTTTGTTAATACTGGATGCAGCGGATATTTTAGCCAGTTATGTATGTCACCCTCTATTTCCAACTAGAATTAAGGATACAAAGCTGTTAAATGGGCAGCAATATATAAAGAGTTGTTCACTTGCCAACTGGGATGCCTCAATAGGCAGCAGCAACATGTAAAATATGACTTTTATGGCGAACGCAAAACCCGCTATTACCTATGTATATTTTATGACCTACTAGTAAGTGAAAAGCATATTGTTTTTTTTTTATTATTTTTACATTATTTAACAGCAAATGTAAAGACAAAATTGTCAACATTTTATGGAATTATTTTGCAAGGTAAACTAATGTCAGAGCAAGGACAATGAAACACAAATAGGTCTCATTCATTGTGATTAAATTATTGTTTTATTCGAAATAGGAGACAGATCACTTAATGAGATACACTGAAGCTTTAGAAGCAAAAAATGGGGGACAAAGTGTTTATCATGTATGGAGTTAGATTTAGAAAAAAAGCTGTGGCTTAAGCTATATACATACCGTATTGGCTCGAATATAGGCCGCACTTTTTCCCCCCACTTTAAGTCTTTAAAGTGGGGGTGCGGCCTATATTCGGGGTCTAGCGCCCGACGCCCGGGACATGCAGTCCCGGGCGCCGGGCAGGCAGCGGGGTTAGGATACAGATCCCCCGCAGCGGTGCAGGGGACCTGCATCCTACTCCCCGATACGCTCAGACAGCCTCCCCTGCCAGCACTTCCCACGGGGGGGGTGCCGGCACGGGAGATTGTCTAAGCGCATCGTACGGACGATGCGTTTTACCTCTGCCCACCCCCGACTTATCGGAGCAGAATCCCGGGTGTCTTGCGGGGCCGGCGGGGGACATCTACGCAATACGCGTATACAACTTCCGGCCCCGCAAGACACCCGGGAGTCTGCTCCGGTAAGTCGGGGGGGGCAGAGGAGGACAGTGGCAGCATATCTCGGGGGGGGGACAGTGGTAGCATATGTCGGGGAGGGAGGACAGTGGCATCATATCTCGGGGGGGGGACAGAGTGGCAGCATGTTTTTTTTGGTGCTTTTTTAAAGAAAAAAACTTTTTCTTTAAAAAAGCACCAAACTTTTAGGGTGCGGCCTATATACGGGGGCGGCCTATATCCGAGCCAATACGGTATATCTTTTGCATTATTTCCTAACATTGGAGACTGAGGCATGATGGGCTCAATTCAGTGACTAAACCTTAATTGGCCTCAATGGTCTAACACAAAGCACAGTAAGCAATCCAACAGCCTCACTAAACCTCATAGAACAACCATTCAATGGGAGAAACACATGGAAAATGCTACATTGAAATAATAGAAAATTATCCTGTAAAAAGGGACAGGCTAGCATTTTTTATATGCAAATCATGTGGTCCGATAAGTAAGTATCTGCCTGTACCCTCGGCATTGAGGAGTCTGTTAATTCTGACTATATCCCTACCTCCACCGTGTCTAGAGTCCTCAAAGTTTCCCCTCAAAGGGGCGTCCAATGTGCGGCAGGGCCGGACAGGCCCACCGGGAAATTTCCCGCTTTGAATATGTAACGTTTGAGGGGGCGAGCTCACAGAAGGTGTTCCTTGTGGTAAGGAGAGGGTCATCACATCGGAGGAGAGCAGGAAAAAAGAAAAAAAACTAAAATGTAAGTATTACCAAAAAAATAGTTAGGGGTTATAGGAAAGGAGTTATGGCGTTACAAAATGAATATAAGCAGGAGTGTGTGTGTGGCTGGGGGGTAATACACATGGCAGTGGGGGTATCAATGGACAAGAGGGTGGTTGGGCATCACATTAACCAATACAAAAGGGGTGGGGCATTAATACACAAGGGAGGGGGTTAGCTGGGGCATCACATAAATCAATACGCAAGGGTATGGGGGCATATATATATGCACAAAGGGGGGCAATATACAAGGTTGTGGGGGGCATTAATCAATAGTAAAGGGGGGCTGACTGGGGCATCAATACACAAGGGGGCAAAAATACAAAAGTGGCAATTAATGACAAAGCAGTGTAGAAAAATATTGCTTTAGTGTGGCAGAGCCTGTCCTGGTGTGTGTGTCAGTGTGGCCAAGCCTGTCCTGGTGTGTGTGTACCTGGGTGTCAGCGTGGCAGACCCCTCCTGGTGTGGGTGTCGGTGTGGCAGAGTCTGTGTGTATGGGTGTCGGTGTGGCAGAGCCTGTCTTGGTGTGTGTGTCTGGGTGTCGGTGTGGCAGAGCCTGTCCTGGTGTGTGTGTCTGGGTGTTGGTCGAGAAATCGGTGAGAGGAAAAGTGCGTCAGCCAACTTAAATCCAGCTTGTACCCATAGTGTGCTCCAGCCTTGTGCGGTTTTATTTGGCTAAACTTGTTTTAAATGGTTTGTGGACTGACTTTGTTTTACTGTTTATGTAAGTTAGTATTGATAGAATGACATATAAAAGTTGATCAAAAAAACTTTTCCACTGCGTTTTTCATTATCGCCAAATTAACCCTGTATTAATATGCATTATAAAGCTAAAATGCCACATTTTCTCTCAGTGGAAAAATGAGTGCGGCCCACACACACATACAATTCTGATGAAGTGGCCCACTGCAGAAAAAACTTGGACACCCCTGTTATAGAGGCTCAGGCAGAAAGTTTGAAGAAATTAGTTAATTGGTTATAAGTTAGTCGTTCCAGCAGTTTGCATGCTAAGGGGAGAAGGGGACCTGGGCAGTAGTTTGATGGGGCTGTGAGATCAAGGGAAGGTTTTTTTAGGATGAGAGCGATGATGACATGTTTAAGTGGGGATGGGAATATACCTTAGGAAAAAGGGAGATTGGAGATAGTATTTAGGGTTTGGGTAATGATACTAGAAAGAAATGGTAGGAGATGGCATGGTAAAGGGTTGTGGGGACAGGTGATGAGTTGGATAATACTTTAGAAAACTTCAGCAGGGGTGACTGGACTGAAGCAGTTGAGGATGACTTGTGGAGAAGACATGAGTCAAGGTACCATATGGGTGACACCATAAGGTAGGATGTTATACCTTATGGTGTCAATTTATTTTTTAAAGTAGGTGGTATGTTCTTGGGCAGAGAAGGGTGTTAAATGTGGAAAACGGGCATTTTGGGTAATGGAAAAGGGTGGAGATTCATTAAGGAGTGATGCAGAGGGAAGGCTGATGTACAGGAATAGAGCAAGAGTTTGTAATGGGTAAAGTCTTCAGGTGAACAAGAATTCCTCCACATGGGCTCAGCGGTACGTGAACACTTTTGGAGGAGACAAGTCTGTGTGGAATTCCATGGGCAGCATGGGGGTGGCACACAGTTACAGGAGCAACCATATCCAGGAGGCTAGCATATGGTTATACTGAACTGTGGCAACATCAGGATAGAAGGAGGTGGAGATACTTGAAGTGACCAGTATCTATGAGCTGTTGATTTTAAGAAGGTTTTCCGTAGGTTTTCCGAAGGCAGAGGAGGTGTGAGATGTATGACAAGGTTACATTTTAACAGGCTGTGGTTGGACAGAGAGAAGGGAGAGTTGGAAAAGGGATAGATTGAGCAAAGGTCACACCAGGTCCATTTGGTAACCATTACAGTGTGTGGGGGAGGTGGTCCATTAGGAGAGAGAGAGAGAGAGAGAGAGAGAGAGGAGCAGGCCCGGACTGGGACAAAAAATAGGCCCGGGCATTTAAGCCTGAGCAGCCCATTTTTATTTATTTATTGTTAAAGCCCACCCTTTATGTACCATCTTTGCATTTACTCACTCATTCACACAAATCATTAACACATTCATTAATGCAGTCTCACAAATCATTCAAGCAATTCATCCACACATGAATTCATTAATTGTCATACGCATTCACACAATTCATCCACACATTTATTCATTCTCATACGCATTCACACTACCCCCTCTCCCCATCTTATCTGCCCCTTCTCACTATGTACCCCCTTCCCCACTTCTCAATTTGTACCCCCTCTATCCCCTCTCCCCATTTCTCACTATCTAACCCCTCTCTGCCCCTTCTCACTGCATCCCCCTCCCTCACCCTACTTACCTTGTTGCCGGAGCAAGCAGCAACTGCGACCGGGCCCGCGGCAGGGCCAGATTGAACCGGAGTGACTGGGCCTATGCAGCCTCTACGGCCGCATTAACGTAGGGCCCCTTAAGCCCGCCGCAACTGCGACCGGGTCCGCCACTCTAAGGGGCCGGGAAGCCTCCACTAGGGCCGGCGGCCGCACAGGGCTTAAATTAAAACATCGGGGTTTTTTTAACTTTATTTAACATCCTCCATGTTAAATAAAGTTAACAAAAACTTTATGTAACATGGAGGATGTTAAATAAAGTAAAAAAAAAAAAAAAAAAAAAAAACCCCAGATGTTTTAATTTAAACCCTGTGTGGCCGCACACCCGTAAGGCCGGCCCTGGTGGGGGCTTCCCGGCCCCTTAGAGTGGCGGACCCGGTTGCAGTTGGGGCGGGCTTAAGGGGCAGGTGCCCCTAATGCCCTGCGTTAATGCGGCCGTAGAGGCCGCATAGGCCCAGTCAGTCCGGTCCTGACTGGGCCTATGTTAAGGTAGGGGCCTGGAGCTGCAGCTCCATCAGCCCCTAAGTCAACCCGGCAAATGCCCGGTGTGCCCGATGGCCAGTCCGTGCCTGGAGAGGAGGAGACTGACAATAGTTTAGATGATATATTACTGCATTTTTTTCTGAAGTAATACTGCAGTTTTTTGGACATGAAAACACTGCAATACTGCACTTTTACTGCAGTATTATTGCACTTTTACTGCATTTGTACTTCAATGTACTGCCGTTTTACTGCAGTTATTTTTTGTAAGGAAGTACAAATGCAGTAAAACTGCAGTACATTGGAGTACAACTGTAGGTTTGCAATATAATGAAGTAAAAGTGCGGTAAATGTGCAATAATACTGCAGTAAAAGTGCAGTATTGCAGTTTTTTCATGTCCAAAAAACTGCAGTATATTACTTCAGAAAAAAATGCAGTCATTTTTCGTAAGGGTTATAATTGTCCCTTTTAAGATAATCATCACACTGTGTAGGTAAGCTTCAGCTAGCCCCAGTGCAGCGTCATCCTCCTCTGTACAACGCTGGTTCTGTCTGGCGCAGAAGGTGTTAATCGCTGGTGACCTGGAGGGAGGAAGCAACCTTTGGCGGTAGTACCCAGTCGGAGTATCACAATATAAAACAGGTTTGCTGACTTAGAGATCTCCCATTCTTGTTATATATGATAGCATGTATTGGGTGGGGTTGGGCCAGTGAGGTGTGACTAGCTGCATACAGGAGTGTGACTAGCTCCTATTACATCACCTAGGAGGTGGGTAACGGTTGGAAGAGAGAAGGAGTGGAAGTGGAGCGGAATACATCAATGAATACTTAGCTCAACTAGGAAAAAAAAGGCATTTCCCTGGAGGCAATGTAATCAGCTGCAATATAAACCCAGAGAGTTCCCAAGTAAGAAAATGTATTTAACAATCTGAGAAGTTTAAGCATAACCCTATGATTAAGAGCTTGCGGACATGAAACAAACATACATTTCAGTCAGGTTTTTCCTTTTCCTCTGGGTTTGCAATATTTACGTTACTTTTACATACATCCGGTTTAGTATTACTGTAAATTTTGTTTTGTTTTCATCACAGCATTGAATAAGTGGCTTGCAGTTTGTCACACCAAGTAGATTCAGGATAGATTCAGGATAGTATTAACTTAAGTTGGTGAAATGTGCCATACTACCGCAAGGGTAAGTACACCCAAGATTTGGCCCATTTTATACTCCTGTAGTGTCTGGTTGTGTGTATTGAACCTGTGGCCTCATATTAAAAGGACAGGATCTGCTACGTAAAAGTCAGTAAAGCCAAGCGTCTGAGCCAAAGTAGACAGATTAGATAGATTAGATGGGTAGATAGATCGATAGATAGACAGGAGCATTCACTGATACCAATGCACCTTCTGCCTGCATGATGAAGAGCTAAAGGTAATTTTATCCTTGTGAGTATAATGTAGCTACTTATTATTCTTTGAACTGTTACTTTGGAAACATCACAATTCCATGATACTGCCAAAAGGGGCAATAGCAAACAGACCCTGAGACAGTTGTATAGTTTTGTACAGCATTATCCTTACAAGTTATCTTTAAGTCATGTTGATCAAATAAATATGGCACCGACTTCAGCTAGACTGTGTATTTAAGAATAAGACATAATTCAGATGTTTAGGAATCATACTTCCATGAGAAAAACATCTCTCACAAAAATTTAACTCGTAATCTGGAAAGCATGTTTGTCATCCGTAATTTCTGGCAAGCATCGTAGCTGCTGTGTGATGAAAGGAATTTAAGGCAAACCTCCCTTAACAAAAATAAATTTCAAGTCCATATAAACATTGCACGCAAAGTACATCAGCCTTTTGTTAAACTAATCCAATATTGTGAGCAACTTGAACTGATTAGGGACAATATATACTATAGGCAATATTCAGCTCCAGACAAGAACGCCAATGACAAGAGAACAGAGAATCTATATTAACAACACATACTTAAGATAAGAAGAACCATACTTGAACAAGATTCACTTATATAACACATGCTTAACATACATTATGTATTATGTATTTAATTATCAGTAATGTAAAGAAAATGATGTAGTTTGGCATTTTTCTGAGTGATGTTTTGACATATTTTAACGCTTTTTCAGTGACAGGTAACGATAAGCATTGACATTTTCTGCAGAGAACATTATGTTTAATTTGAAACATAGTCCAAACCTGAATTAGTGTTGTCAGTCAGATTTATTTTAAAGGAACCTGATAAAAAAAAAAAAATTATGCCACAGCTGGATTATGTGTCGAAGCAGCCTGAGCAGCTACCTATGAAATGTTGCTGTCCAGGGATACTTTTATAAGCAACTTCTATTGTGTCACAACATGGACATGGACTTTTTATATGTGACAATGAGTCTAATAAACTAAGCTATTGTCTAATAGGGATGCTAATGTTACTGCTATCACTTTATGTATAACAGAGATATAAACCAATCACTCCCTGATTTATTCTTTTTCCTATGCTTATGCTGTTGTGTGTATAAAAAGCCTGTACATACCTAATAAATCAATTCACCCTTCAGAAGACTGTAGCGGACATGGCTTGCGTTGTTCATTATTAGTGATTCACATCACAGATGCAATTTCATACGTGCCTATTGATGATATGAGTTATCTCTCCTAACTGTGGCGTATATTACCATGGCTGTTATTTCTATATAGCATTGTGCATTACCTCTAACACCAGGTAACACTAGAGAGTGAGTGATGTATGCATCTGGACATGGATCGATGTGGAGGACCAGGCCCCCATAGCAGCCCTTCAGGGAGTCAGAGGTGATGTTGGAAGGTCTGGTCTTGGAAGTGGCGGGAAGAAAGAAAATGGTGGCGGCAATGTCACTGGGATCCAGAAAAGCTGAAGTAAGAAAGGATGGTGGTGATCCCTGCAGGTTAATGAAAGGCAAGTATAGGTAGCACAGGGGGTTGTGTGAGGGGGGTGGTTTAATTGACCCGAGTCAGTCTCCTGGGTTTTTGTTTGAGGTAACTAGTGGGAGGTAGGGCTACTAGACAGGGCCCATGGGGAAGGGGACTGGGGACACCAGACTGGGGGGTGGTCAGGTGACCCTATAGCCAGAGCCTAAACATAGGTCTGAGGGTAAGAAAGACATGTGGAGGCTCCATTTTGAAAAGTACTCGGAGCATGGGTTCTGATAGGCTAGGGCTGGGGGCAGGACGGCCTGTAATTTTGCCTGGTCATCCATGTATTTCCTTAGGGTGCCTAGCTCACCTGGGACAGGTGGGCCACACTTCTGCTGCTAGTTGGGCAGGGTTTATAGCTGGCAGAGCCGACAAGGAGTCTCAAATGGTAGTCAGGGGGTAAGACAGGGGATAAGAGAGATAAAGAGGGCTAACTCTAGGGGTGGGTCGGTTAGTGGGTTCAAGGGAGGGCAGTGCTCAGTAGGGGGTGCTCAGTGAGCATGTTGAGAAGATTACTGGCGGTACTTCCAAATATCTGTTATTCATAAACCACCACAAATCTAACGTAACCTCCACAACCTCAACACTCCACAGCTTACAGATACACTACGGCCACTCACCTCAAGTATATCCTCCTCCTCCTGTCCTGGCACAGCTACAGCTCAGTATAACTATACACTTGCCTCAGCCCTAGATATGGTTGCCCCTGTAACTGTACGCAATCCCCACGCCTTCCACCTCAGCCATGGCATTCCACACAGACACGCCTCCTTCAAAAGGTATTCACATACTGCTGAGCGCCTGTGGAGGAAATATCGTTGACCTGAAGACTTCATTCACTACAAATTCCTGCTCCGTTCCTATACATCGGCCCTCCATCTCTCTAAACAAACATATTTTATTTCATTAATCACCTCTCTTTCCTATAACCCTAAATGTCTATTCTCCACTTATTGGTGTTCCTTAAGGCTCAGTTCTTGGGCCTCTGCTATTCTCCATCTACACTTCTTCACTTGGATAACTCATTTCTTCCTTTGGTTTCTAGTACCACCTATATGCAGATGACACTCTAATCTGTATTTCTGCTCCTGATTTCCCCCCCTCTCTTCTAACTCGCCTAACTAACTTTCTATCAGGAATTGCATCATGGATGGCGTCCCGTTACCTAAAGCCCAACATCTCTAAGACCGAACCCATCTGCTCTGTCGACAACTCCACTATCCAACCAACAGACCAGGTTAGTTGTCTTGATGTCACCCTTTCACCACTTCAATCCATCCTCAACACTGCAACTAGATTATTTTTTCTCTGCTGCCGTTCCTCATCCGCTGCTCCACTATGCCAATCACTTAATTGGCTCCCCATACCCTTCAGAATCAAATTTAAACTTCTGACCCTGGCCTATAGAGCCCTCAACAACTCTGCACCCCCTTACATCTCTATCCTCCTATCCAAATACACCCCTACCCGCCCCCTTCGCTCCTCTCACAACTTGGGGCTACAGTGGGGCAAAAAAGTATTTAGTCAGCCACCAACTGTGCAAGTTCTCCCACTTACAAAGATGAGAGAGGCCTGTAATTTTCACCATAGGTACACTTCAACTACAAGACACAGAATGAGACAACAAAGTCCATAAATCACAGTCTGATTTTTAAAGAATTTATTTGCAAATTATGGTGGAAAATAAGTATTTGGTCAATAACAAAAGTTGGGCAACAATGACTTTCAACTCCCTCCAAAGGTTTTCTATAGGGTTGAGATCTGGAGACTGGCTAGGCCACTCCAGGACCTTGAAATGCTTCTAACGAAGCCACTCCTTCGTTGCAAGCATAATGTTTCCACCCCCATGCTTCACTGTAGGCATGGTGTTCTTTGGATGCAACTCAGCATTTGGGTCTTTAGCCGGTGCAGTTTGGAACCTACTCAGTTTGGATTGGAGTGGCCAAGGAGTTGGCGATGAAATAGTGCTGGTAAATTGACAACTTTGATAAAAAGAAGGCTGTGAAAAATTGTCTTTGTTTAACCCTTTGATCTTTTCTTTAAAAAATATTCTGCTCTCATGGATATCAATCAATTGCAAACACAGGTTTATCCCCAAAAACCAGAAGTTAAGTATATCTATGAGGCAGTTTTTTGCACCCCTATGAATTTAAATATATTTGAAGGATCTTCTTACGGCAAAAGGTTGTTGAGCTTCACAAAACAGAAAGTGGCTATAAGAAAATAGCAAAAGCAGTTAAAAATGCCGATTTCCACCATCAGGACAATAATTCAGAAGTTCCAGGCAACTTTATTGTCTCAATACACAAAAAATCTCCAAGGATCACAGCTGGGGAATTGCAGAAGGTACTTGCATCTTGGGGGTCAGAAAATCTCCAAATGTACAATCTGACATCACCTTCATCACCACAAGTTGTTTGGAAGCTTTGCAAGAAAAAAAACTAACTATTCTGTCTTCAGTTTGCCAGACACTACTGGAACTTCAAATGTCATTGTGTTTTATGGACAGATGAAACCAAAATAGAGGCACCCAAAGAGAGGTAGCTATATGGAAAAGTACCTCATGCCCACGCTTAAATATGGTGGTGGCTCTTTAATGTTTTGGGACTGTTTTTCTGCCAGAGGATCTGGACATTTTGATAGGATACATGGCATCAGGGACTATTAAATAACAACAGATATTATTGAAGACTGAATCCAGGTCTTCCTCTCGTCTGGACCAATTTCAAAGAATCTGCCATTGCAGGAGCCCTAGCTGAGCCTTCGCCCAACCGACTGCTGGGATGTATGTTGTAAGAAGACCCTTGTTGCTCATAGCTCTTCTGAAAGAACAGGTAGTACTCCTTTGTAGTGCAGCAATCTCCCTTCTTATCTTCCTGATCTTCGGAGTTGGAAGTAGAAGGCAACGGGAAACTGAGTCCACCACCAATCCCAAGAACTGGATCCTGGTGGAAAGAATAAGGTTGGATTTTTTCTGGTTGATGATCCAACCATGACTTTCTAAAAACTGAATTGTGGTAGAAAGGTCTGTCTGATGCCTGTCTGGCGAATCGGCCTTGATAAGCCAGTCATCTAAGTACGGGGCGATAGAGATCCCAGTATCTCTCATGTTTGCTGTTAAAGGACACAAGATCTTGGTGAAAATCCTTGGAGCTGATGACAGTCCAAAAGGAAGAGCTCTGAACTGAAAATGATGAATCTTCCTGAATTGAGAACCTGAGGAACTTTCTGGATACTTCAGTAATCGGAACATGGAGATAGGCGTCCTTTAAGTCCAGGGTCACCATGAAGTCCCCTCTTTGTAGAATTTGAGTGACAGCAAAAATGTTTTCCATCCTGAAATATAGATACCGGATACAACTGTTGACCTTCTTCAGATCCGATTGGTTTTGGAACCAAACAGCCTTCAGTAAACTCCCTGGAAATGTTGAAGACTCGGTACCTTCTCTATGACTTTCTTGTTTAGTAGAGTGAGGCATTCTGAATATAGAGCTGTATTTTTTGTCGAAGAAGGATAGGAGGAGATTAGGAACTGGCGCACGGGAAGTTGGAGGAACCTGATCCTGTACCCCTCTGCAATCATCTGTTCCCATGCTTGCCTGAACTGCTGAAATCTTTCCCCATCTCTGTAAGAACTTCCTTTTCTCTTGTTTGGCCATCAGGAAGTTCTTAGGTCGGTCCTGGAATTTTCTGTCATATTGACCTCAAAAATTCTGCGATCTGGTAGATGACTGGAAAGACCTGGTATTCTCCTATTCCACTTGACCCTTCTATCTTGAGGGAGAGCTATTTTAGTGTCTGACATCTGCCTAATCAGATCTTCTAGAGGGGCTCCAAACAATTTCTTCCTCTCAAAAGGCAATTCACACAAGGATGCTTTGGATGTGGAATCTGCTGTCCAAGTTCTCAACCACAGGTCTCTCCATGCCACAGAGGATAAACCCATATTTCGAGATGACAATTCTCTTTTGAAGAATCTGTCAAAAAACTGTTAAAAAGTCTCAAGTTCTTCGTGAGTCTTGTTATCTCTGGATATGATTCATCAGAGACAGTCTTCCTAGGCCTGGATCCAAAAACTCTGTGCTTTAGCCATTGCTGAACTGGATACTGCTGCCCTACGTTGAAAACCTGCCGTTTGAAAAATATGCCTGCAAGATGCCTCCGCTCTTCTATCCATGGGGTCCTTGAGCCCATAGACTTCCCCAATGGGAATAGTAGTTTTTTTTAGATAGCTGAGCTACCTGGACATCCACTTTAGGTGGATCTTCCCACATGTCTTCTCCTTGGAGCCTGCACAGTTGTTTAAAGTGCTTGGAATGGCCCTTTTACCCGGGTTTTTCCATTCCCTCTCAATAAGCTTGTTCAACTAAGGCAAAATAGAGAAACCTTTGATCTTTACCAGGTCCTCGTCTTGTCAAAGCCGTGCCACCTCCTTAGCGAATTTGCGCAGCTCTTGTGGAGGAAAAACAGACTCATCCTCCGAACTATCACTTGATGTCGAAAGTGATGATTGAGAGATTTCACCCGAGGATAGGTCTGACCGTGAAGAGGACCTGGATCCATAACGCAAAGTGCTACGGAGGGAAGCCTCTTTCTGCTCACTGCCCGGGAGCAATCGGAGGATGGATCCCCCAGGCAGCAACCCGTGCGCCTCACCAGACTTCTGCTACCGTCCAACCCTAAAAAGGGACAAGAAAGAACTGGGGTCCTACGGAGCAGGAGCATATTTATGGGTAAGGAGGAGGGGCTTCGGGGACACCTAACCACTTTTAAGATTTACAGGCTACTAGAGAGCAACACCCACTCGTACTTCCACTGTATGTCAGGAAAAACAGAACTGTACACACACGCCAACATAAATATATCTTACATACTACATACTTCAGTTTAAGCACTGATGTTGTTAGGAGGGAGTGAAGCTCGAAGTCAATTAGAGAAATGCTAACACAGGTAGACTATGAATGTTTTTTTATTATTTTAGCCTTCTTTGTATGTATATTTATTTTACTTTGCATGTCTGAATACAGTAAATACAGGTGCGACTATTGGTCATGTGAAGGTAGAACTATTGTTTTGGTGAATTATATAAGATAATTAGCCAATCTATCTTCAGGAATAAAATGTGAATTCACCATTGATGTAAGACAGAAATACTAATAATTGGAACTAATAGTCTTCTGGTCATATGTTCAGGTCACTTCTAGCACCTTGAATAACTTCCACATGATGTGATCACTGGGATCATTGATAATCTCTTCCATGAGAAACCTATTAAATGCTTTTACGTCAAGCATGGTTTTATCGCCTTTGGTTTTTTTTGTAAAACTGAAAAAAAAATTGCTCAGTAGATAAGCCATGCTTATATTCTCCTTTACTGCAGAACTGCTATGCGGCTAGTATAAATATATGAGAGGAAGACGACTATGAGATCACCAATATTTTACATAGAAAGTGATGGCAGATAAGAACCATTTGGCCCATCTATTCTTTTCAAAATATTTTCCTTTTATGTGTATAGTATGATGTTTTGGGGTTTTTTGTGCACTGAATTTTACAATCTTGACAAGTGGCCAAGCAGTATGTTGACCGATTGAGGAGATCTCCCTATAACCAGCCCAAAATAAAAAGAGCACAAGGTTTGTTCATACAGACCTCTGTTTCACTACTCCCTCATGAAGCATGCTGGCTATTAATGGTAAGCATTGGGTTATGAGGTCATATCTCGGCCACAATTAGTTTTTTTTTTGTTTGTTTGTTTGTTTTTTTAACCCCTCCCCAAAAAATATTTCAGCTTGTTTTCAAATGGAATTGTTCACATTATAGGTCACATTAAAGGTGGAAAAAGTTCTGACATGATTTATCTTTGTCTCATTCTTTAAAAATCACAAGAACCTGACATTTTAACAGGGGTGACTTTTTTTATCTACTGTATATTGAAGACAAAGTCGTAATTGGCTAGGAAAAGGGACATGCCGATGGATCTGTGCATTTGGTTATTATGAGTGTATTTGGCCAATGGTACCATCTGAAGCCAGTTGTCTTGTAAATGGGTGACGTAACAATGAAGATGGTGTTCGTTGGTATGCGTTTAATCCTGAGTGCTTGACAGAAGATCTTCCCGAGATCGTTCTAGCAGCATAGAGGCAGTAAAAGGCGGGTGGTTTGGAAAATGTGTTCTTTGGGCAGGCAAAAAATATCACATGACTAGATGCAGTGCTGGATTTCTTGGCACATTCTGGGTCACCAACAGTACCATTGCACTAGGTCCAGGGTTTTCTTAAAGCTACTGCGTCCTGCTTGTGGATGATCATGGATAGAGTGAAGAACCACATATTTACCTTTGTTAGTTATGAAGAGCTTGTAAAGGAGTCTTTCCTCAAAATGTAGATCTGGTACTTCCACCGTTTGGTTTTGGTCCTGACAATAATCGCAAATGGATGCCAGTGGGGATGCGAAGGAGGCCAGGAAATGACTCGGCTGAAGGAGGCCGTCTTCTGGGGGCACGGGGACATAATAGGAGTCAAAGTCATGAGAGTGCGTCTGCCTTCCCGTCCTAAGTGCCAGGGCGATATGCAATATGGATAAGAGGTGGCCACCAGATGTTACTATAGTCAAGATATATAACTAAACAATAAATTCCAAAATAGTGTTCTTTGCTGCACACAACCCACCTCGAAATATAATGAGTAACTCTGCGCAAAGATGACCCACAAATGTGTAAAGACAAATCCAATGTGAAATAAAGGAATTTTAAAGAAAAAATTCATTGATGGTGCACAGATATATTTTAAAATTTTCCATTTGTTCATCAGAGCCCCACATATCTTCTATGTAGCGCCACCAAGGACCAAGTTCTCCCCAAAAGGATGTTCAGTGTACTTAAGATGGATAGATTCCCATGCTCCCATAAAAAGATTCAAGATAACTTGGTACCCACGGCGGTGCTACATATTTGAAGATAAAATTAAATATAATTATATATATATATATATATATATATATATATGCCTCACAAATAAAATCAATTTGTTTAGGATCCATAGCCAATAAACCAAATATATCCAAAAAAAACAAATATATTTTTCATAGATTGTACTCCATGTCTATGGTCAATGCATGTATACAAAGAACTGAAATCTGCTGTTACCCACTGTATGTGGATTCCCATTTGATACTTTCCATGGTTTTAATGATATCTGTAGTATATTTGATATATGATGGAAATGAGCAGAATGTTTGAATATAGGTATATTAAACAAAGCAAATACATCTTACCATAAGTAGCAGAGTAGGAGGCATATCAAGTATACAGACTGCTGGAGAGTACAAAGTTAGAATAGTCCAGGTAAGAATCCAAAAAGGTCTAGGACGGGTACCAAGCAAAAGAGGAGGTAAATAGGCAGTCCAGGTCAAAAAGATAACAGGCTGGCAAAAGGGTAAATACAATAGGCAGTCCAGGTCAAAAAGGTAACAGGTAGGCAAAATGGTAAATCCAAGTGTTGCAGAGTCAGACATGAACCATAGCTGCAAACTAACTACATGAACTCACACCTCTGTTGTGGCAGGGATATAAAGCCTGTTGATAAGGTCTGGTGTGTTAATGACACAGGCTTCAGGTGAGGGAGGCAGGGTTATAAAGCCTATTGATTAGATCAGGTGTGCAAATGACATAGGCTTCAGGTGAGGGAGTCCTGGATATAGCACAACCAACACAGCTGAACATACGCAAAACACGGATTCTAAACATAACCAGACAAGACATACATGGTACAGGACACCACAAAGGACAAGGAACAAGGCAAGGAACACAAGGGATGGAGTGAGGAGCTGAGATCCTCAGACGCTTCTCCTTTAAGCAAGGATAGGATATCTCAAACGGGACATAGGGAGAGGGGAGAGGAACCAAGATCCTCAGATGAAGAAGGGAAAGAGGGCAAAGGTACATAAAATACTGACACACAAACAAAACAGCAAGCTGTGGAGAGGAGATCAAATCCAGGCAGAACACTTAAAGGGGCGGCCATGCCTGGCAGTTTGCAGGGCTGGGGCCGAATCCTGACAATATAATAATTCAGTCTAAATATGTTAAATATTTTTTATGGTTTTTTTTCAATAGTTACATATGATAAATACTGCATTCATTGAAAGTACCGTATTTGCTCGATTATAAGACAAGGTTTTTTCAAAGCAAATGCTCTGAAAAATACCCCTCGTCTTATAATCGGGGTCATCTTATAATCAGATAGGGGTCTGACTATGAGACTAAGATCTAGATCCCCCGCAGCGCTGCTGGGGACCTGGATCCTCCTGTCTGGCAACCCCCCCCCCAAACTTACCGGGGCTTCTGACTCCCCGGTGTGTTGTGTGTATCTATGTGATTCGCGTAGACAACTTCCGCAGCCGGAAGGAAGTGCGGTTAGCAGCAGGGGTTGTCTGTGTTCATCGCTGCGGGGAATTCTCTCTGACATTCAGAGGGTCGTCTTATATTCAGGCTTTTCCTTTTTCCTAAATTAATATTCAGATTTGGGGGGTTCGTCTTATAATCGAGCAAATACGGTATTAAACCATTCTTAAGTGAATCCTCCTTACCAAAGGAGGCTCATTTATTTAATACTTGTGGTTTTATTTTAGATTCAATATACTTTTCTAAAAGTGCAATATCTAACCATTTATTACCTAATTTTTAGACCTGCTATGGAACAGATGATTGGTATTATGGCCTGATATGTAAAACAATAGAATACAAAGAGGCTTGTCTTTTTTCACACAACTCTATGTATGTTTTTCCTGCTGGAGAGAAAATCCTGACATGGGTGTAATTGTGACCACTAAGAAATCAACCCCCCTTAAAGAAAGTTAGCTTGACCATAATCTACTCCTGGTGAGTAGATGGAGACTGAATGTGTACCTGGCTATTCTCTTATATGAAGCATGTGGACTAAGATATACATGACATATATTTTGAGTGGGTTGAAATGATTCAAGAAAATGCATGCCAAGAAATGCAGCTCATCAATGGCATTGTTGCCTGAGCTTTTGGGTTATCATTTCACGTACCTTGTACAGCTGGCTTTATTTAAATGTGGTCTATAACTTCATCCTCTACCATGCTGGACAAAGTAACCCATGTCCTAAAATACTGTGGTCCCACTATTTGTGTTTGGGATGTTGTTTTTTAATCCGAGGCTCATCTGGTACCTGTAGCTGCTGGTCAGGCTGCCACAACAACTGCATATTTCTGGCACCAGTGCATGCTACCTATAATAGTGGGCTTGCAAGCAGGGCTCTCTCCACCTAATGTATCGGTTTGTCTTAGTCAACTCTCCATACACAGAGGTCTCTTCAATGTATTTGCTATTACTCACAATTTTCTGCTTTATACCTCCTAGACTTCCTTTAAACCGCTCTAATAATGACTCATTCGAATAACACATTCTAAAACCTTTGTTTGGACACACTTGACTTAGTCAACTTATATTAAATCACACCAATTGATGATCACTAGATCCCAAACTTTCACCTCCATTTGCAAACACTAAATCTAATATTGTCTCCTTCAAGTGCTTGTTTTAAAAATAATTCCTGTAGGACGTTTAGAATATCTGTACTCTGGCACAACCAGCTACTTTTTTTTCCAGTTCACATCAGGAAGAGTAAAGTCACCCATGATTATAACTTCGTCCTTGAATGCCATTTTAGCTATTTCCTCAATTAGTAAATTACGTAGCTCTTCTACTTGTCCAGGGGTCTATAGATCACACATACACGATTTATGGTACAATTTCCAAAGTCCAACGTAACCAAAATTGATTCTATGTTTGCCTCACTAACTTGTGTTAGGTTAGATTTTATGCTATCACATATCACATATAGGGTCACCCCTGTCCCTTCCTTGTTCAGCTTAAGAGAGAAGGTGTAATATAACTTGGAGTGGAGGGAGAGATGCTATTATGTTTCAAGTGCTCTACAAATCTTACTGGCCAGTGCAACTGGGATGTCAATCGAACAAAAAGAATAATTATATTAATAATTATATATTATTATATTAATAATTATAAGTATATTTGTGAGACCCTAAACATCCTTTTCTTAAGTCAGTCTTAACCTATTCCTTAAGTGATTACATCTTTCCTGGATTTGTATCAGTAAAGTGTGGCGCACCTGTTATCTATTTGTTTATGAGTGAATGAGTGAGTGAGGTGGCACACACAGACTTTTTAGGGGCAAATATGATACAGGCAGGCTGTTTAGGGGCAGAGCTGGCACAGGCAGGTTATTTAGGGACAGAGCTGGCACAAGCAGGATGTTTAAGAGGCAGAAGTGGCACAGGTGGGCTGTTTAGGGGTAGAGCTGGCACAGGCAGGTTGTTGAGGGGACAGGATGGCAAAAAGGCTGTTTAGGGGCAGAGAATAAACAAGTAGGCTGTTTAGCGGCAGATATGCCACAAGCAGTCTGTCTAGGGGCAAATATGGCAAAGAAAGGCTGGTTAAGGCCAGAGATGTCACGGGTAGGCTGTTTAGGGGCAGATATGACACAGAAAAGCTGTTTGGAAACAAAGATGGTATAGACAAGATGTTTCAGACAAAGATGGGACATGCTACTTGTGAAGTTGGGCAATTTTCACACGGTGCCCTGTGGATCAACTATTATAGCTTAATTATTTGCATTGGTAATTCTGTAGGTATTGTTTCTTATTAAAGTTTTTTATATGGAGACTGTCACGGATCTGGCTAGTCCGACCGACTACCTCCGCTGTCTTATGCGCCCTGAGCCCGGGACACACACACTTTCCCCGGGTTTCCAAGTCACTAGCCGAGACTCAGTGTAGGGTATTACATTAAGAACGCTTTATTGTACACAGGCACAGGTATATATATTCACATAATCACATCAACACATAGAACGAGAAGTCTGAGTAACCTGGGGATTCAGGTCTACCAGGAACAATAAAGGAGATAACGGGATTAGCGTCTCACCTCTGATATCTTCCACTGATAGTCAGGCAGATAACCCTGTCTGGTTCACAGAGAGCACAGTGGGGCAGGAGGCTATTCTAGCCACCCAATCAGTTCCAAAAGTAAAACCTGTATGTCCTGGTACTGGGCCTGGCGGTGTGGGCGGCAGAGGACAACTTCTGGGTCGGGGCTATAGGAAAAAGGGGTATAACAAAGAAACTTTCCAGGCGAAGGTTCCAGGCGAACGGGTGGTTGGGCTGTATAATATCCACAGCGGTGTGTGTGAAGGGACGAGTCCGTCACAGAGACTTACTATAAGCATACTCTGTAATTGCACAAACAAATAAAATAGTCACTGTCATGGAGCTGGATAGTCCAACTACCTCAACTGACTTGTGCTCCCTTAGCCTGGGACAACCCACATTCCCTGGTTTCCCAGTCACTAGCCGAGACTCAGTGTAGGGTATAAACCAAAATGAAGACTAATTTATTTCTCACACAAAGGGCTGGATATATCTAGCAAAACACACATCAACATAAAACAAGATATTAGGATACAAAAACCGCCCCCTTAATTTGCCTCCCAGAGATAACAGGGGCAGTAATGGGATTAACAATACAATAGGGTTTCAGTCTCCACTATCTATTACTGGCCGAAATCAGTTCCAGGGACTGAGGGTGAGGGTGGATGATTGCTGCATGTTGTGGGACACAATAAGATCGACACTCAGTAAAGGAGCTGCAGGCCATTTGTATATATATGTGTGTGTTTGTGTGGATTTATGCATATATGTGTATTTATATGTTTATACAGTATGTGCATGTATGTATGTATATATGTGTTTACAAATATGGGTATTTATATATGTGTGTGTATGTGTTGAAGACACTCGAGATAAAAGAAAACAGGGGAAGCATGAAAGCAAGTGAGGTGCAAAAAAAGACATAGGGCAAAAGAAAAAATACAATAGAAGGAAGGAAAGGAGGAAATAATACAATGAGGAAAGAAGCAGGTTGCTAAAGGCAGAGGAAGGGCCCTTCCTGTGTAATTGCTCCTGGGCCCAAAGCTTCTTAATCTGGCTTTAATGTCCACATTCACTAATACATTCATTAGTTCAGAAATCCATATTTGATGGTAGGCTAATGTCACAGCATGGTTAATAATATTTCCTGATTGCAATTATGTAACATTTCTGCATTACAGCTGCTTTTAAGCCAACTATAGTATTTAACTGTTCCAGATATTTAGTTCATCAGCCTGACTACAGAGGCCAACATGAAAGATTAGCAAACTTTTTCTGCAATTCAGATCCAAAATAAACCATATTGTGATCAATGGATGACTATCTGGGATGCTGAGTGATTGGCTTTCTTCGTTTGAAAATATGTGAATTTATGGAGTGTCTGTCTTAGACATGTATGTAGAAAACAACATTCTTTCTTAAACAAATATAAACAGATGAAAAAGCAAATATTTGCTTGCAGCAAAGGTCTATCTGGAAGAAATCAGATATTTATTTTCATCTAAGGAGAACATAGATCTGCTCTATTTAATAATGTATGATTAAACTAAAGTTAATCTTTAGTCTCTTAACATATCATGTGTCAAATGCTCTCCCTGTCTCCAGCATACTCGCTTATTTATAATAATCATAATGTATCCTCTAGGTACTAAAATATTTTAAAGTATTTATATTGTTATAATGTAGCATGTCCTTAATGGTAATGCTTTTTTGGGGCCCATCTACGATAAATAGCATTATGCAAGATTCTAACCTTGAATTTCCTTTCTTGAGTAATAATTTCAGTGGGAAACTGTCTACTTCCAACAACTTTCAAAGTTGTCAATTCTGTGACAGGCATCATACTGTCATCAGATCCTACTCTATGCATAACCTACAAGCCTGTATTCCGTAGCAAATTAACAGAAGGTCTTCTTTGATAATATTTACATGTAGGGTTTTGCCCTAGTTCTGGTAGAAAAATTATTTTTTTCTTGCTTTTAAATTACAATTTTGCATGCCATTATGTTCAATTATACATTTTTTGGTGTATATTTGTTCTATTATTTTATTTTCTAATTTATTTTGGGGGGGCTACATAAAACTCAATAGCAGGCGTGTTTATTATATTAGTATGTTGCAGAAATGGGAAGTCTGTTCACATGAGCCCAATATGTAGAATTATTCGGCCACATCCCTCAGAATATACAGTGGCGCCAACTCATACGCCTTTTAAAGAATGTCCCTTGCCTGTGAAAGAATATGTTCCACTTCCAGGAATCATGCTGCACATTTAATCTAGCGGGATTTCTAATTTGTATTTTTGCACGGTATGTTTTTAAAAGATACTATGTGAACAACATATTAGAACATAACAACAACAGCTGCATTAGATAAGAAGGAAACTCAAAATGTTACTGTGGCTAACACCAATGTTTCCTGCCATTCCATTTATCAATGTGTTACAGTTTCTGAATGTCACACATATAAGTTAAGGATGTCATATCTTTACCATAGGAAATATTAAAAATAGAAAAATGTAAGGAGTCATTTAGGGTGAGTAACGTTATCAAACTATACAATAGATTGAATAAATTTTTATGTGCCTCTTTTAGAAAACGTCTGTCATGGTCATCTCGTTTATTCATGCTTTAGACCAGTTTTGGTCAATTTAAGCTTAATTTAAATTACAATATATATTGTGAGGTAGGTCTGGGATCGCCCCTCGCTGAGGATAAGGGACAAGTGTCTTCATTCACACCAGGCAAACAGCAGTAGGTTTGTGCAATCTGACACAGGGTCAGGTTTATTGGGAAGGTTGCAAAGACAAAAAATATAACAACACAGCAACAAAACGAAAACCTTGCCTGTCCGGCACTTACTATACAAAGGATGTCCCTCACTACCAGCTGGAGAGCTTCTCTCTGCCAACTTAACAATAATAAGTCCAGCAACCTTTACTCACGTGTCTCTTCCACAGACAGGCTTTCTGTGTCCTCAGCCAGAGAGCTACCTGCCCTCCTGGCTTCCCTTTTATAGCCACCCTCTCATTCACCTAAATTAATCACCTACCAGGTGGAAGACTCAGGTGTTACTTCGCATAGGAAAGGAATCTAGAAGAAACATACCTCCCTTCTACCACCAATCCTACATGAATGTCACAATATATATATATATATATATATATATATATATATATATATATATATATATGGACAAAAGTATTGGGACACCTGACCATTACACCATAATGCAATATATCATCCATTTGTTGCTTAACGAGGAACATGTGTTAAATGGCAAGTGACCAAGACGACATTATCTGTGTTTAGCCACACAGCCGCATCCCTAAGTAACTTAAAACACTAACTAGATAAAACATACAGAAACATCTTGCCTTAGTTTGGAATTAAATATTAGATTGACTAGTGAAACCAGCCCAAGAATACAAAGGATCCTTTTTAACACAGTTTTAATCCGAACACCCCAAACATTTTGGATGTTCAAATTGGGACACTTGTTTTGGAAGGTGTGGTAGGAGGCGTGTGGCCAGCGGCAGGAGGATGTCCACCAGCCCAAATTACCAAAATAGCTTCCTTGTGACACTTGCATCACAGTGACAGAACATTTGGGACTATCCTGCAAAAAACATGATTGTTGGAAGCTATGCAATAGCCAAAATTGATTAAGACAAATTTTTTGGTTCATTTTTGACCCATTCGTTATGGGGCATTGAATTTCGTTCCCTGCCCATTAGGTTCTGTTGAAAATTAGGGGCATTTTTCAATTTGTAACAAAATTAATTGACTCTCTCACACTGTTAATCACTCTCTCACAATCCTGTTCATGCTCTCTCTCTCTTTCTAAATATTTCCCTACCTTCTTTGCCAACCACTTCTGCTGGTGAACTGAGGGCAATATGGCGGTGCTTGCGGTGCTGTCATCTCTCCAATCCTCCAAGCAGAGGAGAAGATGTCACAAGAAGAAGCGAAGGTGGTCGTAAAGAAGGTAGTGATTCAGAGAGTGTTAGATAGAGAGTGAACGAGAATTCGAGTATGAGACAGTGTGAGTGAATGTGGACCCATGAATTTTGTGAGAGGTCTGGTCTCGTTTTCGGGGCTTCGTAGGAATTGCGAAATTTACCAAACATTCTGTAAATTTGCAGTTCTGTCAGGGTTCTGGCCTACCTGCACTGGATTTCCTCCCCCTCATGGCTTTCTCATTGTGTGGCTGCACCCACTTCCTGTTATAGCTTCTGAATCTAGCTAAACCCTTCAGGTTATACCTATAATTAGCTTGCTAGTTCAGTTGCTTATTGCCCTTACGTGGTTTCCCTGTACGGATTCCTGTGTATAACCCGACCTGGCTGATTATTCTTCAGGTTCCTCACTCTGGCTTGTTCCTGATACTGTGGTTTTCCATACTCCTTATCCTGTTTCGTCTACCCGCTCCAGCTCCAGTTCCTGACTTTGGCTTTGTTCTCCTTTTTGCTTCTGTTTTTTATTTACCTGTTTATGATTATTTTTAATAAGGGTGTGTTTTCCAGCATTTTCCGTCTCCATCTTGATTCTGGTATCCTGACAATTTCGTACAAATCCAAATGCAAAAGCCTAGTATGCCATCCAAGAGGATCAAAATTGTAGAACTTGCTTAGTGATATCCAAAATAACAAGTAGCAGTGTTTACAACAGAGCATTGTGCTAGTAAGATTCTAAAACCTGACATGTGCGGTTCTCAATGTGGTACAGTCGTAGTAGCATCATCAATAAGTCTTTGCAAATCTTTGAACAAGTTGGCTATGGATCATCTAAGCTATACTTAGTGCTTAAGATTTAAGAACCTCTTGGGAAACCTTTCTCCCACCACTTACTTCATGTTGAGCCCTGTCTTTACAATAGCATGTACTTTCTTTGTGAGCTGCTACCACAAGGTCATATAACTCAGGTTACATAACCCTACTGGGCACCTCAGTTACCGGGTGTCTGGGCACTCTGTATATATATATATATATATATATACAGTGGGGCAAAAAAGTAATAGTCAGCCACCAATTGTGCAAGTTCTCCCACTTACAAAGATGAGAGAGGCCTGTAATTTTCACCATAGGTACACTTCAACTATGAGAGACAGAATGAGACAACAAAGTCCGTAAATCACATTGTCTGATTTTTAAAGAATTTATTTGCAAATTATGGTGGAAAATAAGTATTTGGTCAATAACCAAAGTTCATATCAATACTTTGTTATATACCCTTTGTTGGCAATGACAGAGGTCAAATGTTTTCTGTAAGTCTTCACAAGGTTTTCACACACCGTTGCTGGTATTTCGGACCATTCCTCCATGCAGATCTCCTCTAGAGCAGTGATGTTTTGGGGCTGTCGCTGGGCAACACGGACTTTCAACTCCCTCCAAAGGTTTTCTATGGGGTTGAGATCTGGAGACTGGCTAGGCCACTCCAGGACCTTGAAATGCTTCTTACGAAGCCACTCCTTCGTTGCCCACGTGGTGTGTTTGGGATCATAGTCATGCTGAAAGACCCAGCCACATTTCATCTTCAATGCCTTTGGTGGAAGGAGGTTTTCACTCAAAATCTCACGATACATGGCCCCATTCATTCTTTCCTTTACACAGATCAGTCGTCCTGGTCCCTTTTCAGAAAAATAGCCCCAAAGCATGATGTTTCCACCCCATGCTTCACCGTAGGTATGGTGTTTTGGTGCTTTGGATGCAACTCAGCATTCTTTCTCCTCCAAACATGACGAGTTGAGTTTCTACCAAAAAGTTCTACCTTGGTTTCATCTGACCATATGACATTCGCCCAATCCTCTTCTGGATCATCCAAATGCTCTCTATCAAACTTCAGATGGGCACGTCTGGCACTGCATGATTTGAGTCCCTGGCGGCGTAGTGTGTTACTGATGGTAGCCTTTGTTACTTTGGCCCCAGCTCTCTGCAGGTCATTCACTAGGTCCCCCCGTGTGGTTCTGAGATTTTTGCTCACCGTTCTTGTGATCATTTTGACACCACGGGGTGAGATCTTGCGTGGAGCCCCACATCGAGGGAGATTATCAGTGGTCCTGATGTATGTCTTCCATTTTCAAATAATTGCTCCCACAGTTGATTTCTTCACACCAAGCTGCTTGCCTATTGCAGATTCAGTCTTCCCAGCCGGGTGCAGGTCTACAATTCTGTTTCTGGTGTCCTTCGACAGCTCTTTGGTCTTGGCCATAGTGGGGTTTGGAGTGTGACTGTTTGAGATTGTGGACAGGTGTCTTTTATACTGATAACAAGTTCAAACAGGTGCCATACAGGTAAGAGTGGAGGACAGAGGAGACTCTTAAAGAAGATGTTACAGGTCTGTGAGAGCCAGAAATCTTGCTTGTTTGTAGGTGACCAAATACTTATTTTACCGAGGAATTTACCAATGAATTCATTAGAAATCCTACAATGTGATTTCCTGTATTCTTTCCCCCCCATTCTATTCTCATGGTTGAAGTGTACCTATGGTGAAAATTACAGGCCTCTCTCATATTTTTAAGTGGGAGAACTTGCACAATTGGTGGCTGACTAAATACTTTTTTGCCCCACTGTATATATATCTATAGATTTTTTTTTTTTTTGGATAAATGAATAATAATGTCTTATAAACATTTGACTGGATGCAGTGTCTGCATCTTTAGATATTATAACCACTGGAATACGTAGTCATTCCGAAGTACATTATTTTTAGCCTTCTAGATACATGCCACAATAGACCACAATGTCTGTAACATAGTTAGCAATGTAACCATCTACAGGCAATAGGTCATTTTGGGCATGTGTCCACTGGCAAACTAGATGCTGAAATAAATCTGCTTTCTAGTTGGTTGGTACTGACTGTACTGAGCTTATTTTAATCTTGTGGTAACAGCTGGGTTCATGACTGCAGATTTTTAAGACCATAAAAATGGAGTATTACAATCACCACAATGAAAACTAATCATTAGATTTAATGACTAGAGAGTGCAATGGTACAAATATTGCAATTTAGTCATTTCTAGGTTTTGCATATGGAAAAGGTTTGCAACGTTATATATTAAATATCAAAGCTATTTTTAAATAACATTTCCATCTTCAAATAAATATGCCTCTCTAAACCGTGCAGCATGTAGTTTAGTTTCATATCTTCCTTTGAATTGTGACTCTTATTTTTTTTCTAATAACAGCATTAACAACATGGTTTATCCTTTAGTAAATGTTACAATTTTCACTTTTAACTAAAGTTAACAGCCTACTATTAAGATGTTAGCCTGACAACCATCTTGATGTATTTTCTATAGTGCTAGAAATGAACACAAATGTAAAAAACTGACTTCAGTATAGTAATGTCTGGATGGAAACAATTCAACCCAGTTAATCAACCCAGGAAATCATCAGGCTTCCACACTTGAAAGAAAACCACATTTGCAAGGAAACCACTGTGGTACTCCACAGATATGGCACAAATATTGAAAAAGAAGGTAGCGTTTAGAAGTTATAAGAAAGATAAGAGCAAAAATAAAGCTAAGCTTAATAAGGGAAAATGCATTGTTAGATCCGGCAAACGCAGAGGAAAAAAATGGATGTTACAAGTAATGGAGAAAAAGTAAACAATGAATGATTGGATTAACACTTTCAGTCCCCTTACATACTTGTACGTCATTACAACTTGTGGCAAGAAGCACATTAGGATATACAGGTCTGCCCTGACATTATTGCAGTGGCAGGGACATCTCTATGCTGCTACACTGGAGATCAGGCTGACAGCATGGACTTGGTGACTTCTGCTGAATAACATCACCATGACATCACTGGTATAAAAATGTATGAGAGATCACCAAAGGGATCTAGTTTTGGAAGCCCCCCCCCAAAAAAAACCCAAAACCAACATGTGTCGGTGTGGCAGAGCCTGTCCTGGTGTGTGTGTTTGGGTGTCGGTGTGGCAGAGCCTGTCTTGGTGTGTGTGTTTGGGTGTCGGTGTGGCAGAGCCTGTCCTGGTGTGTGTGTGTGTGTTTGGGTGTCGGTGTTGCAGAGCCTGTCCTGGTGTGTGTGTTTGGGGGTCGTTGTGGCAGAACCTGTCCTGGTGTGTGTGTGGGCGTCTGTGTGGCAGAGCCTGTCCTGGTGTGTGTGTGTTTGGCTGTCGGTGTGGCAGAGCCTGTCCTGGTGTGTGTGTTTTTAGGGGTTGGTGTGGCAGATCCTGTCCTGGTGTGTGTGTTTGGGTGTCGGTGTGGCAGAGCCTGTCCTGGTGTGTGTGTTTGGGTGTCGGTGTGGCAGAGCCTGTCCTGGTGTGTGTGTGTGTGTTTGGGTGTCGGTGTTGCAGAGCCTGTCCTGGTGTGTGTGTTTGGGGGTCGTTGTGGCAGAACCTGTCCTGGTGTGTGTGTGGGCGTCTGTGTGGCAGAGCCTGTCCTGGTGTGTGTGTGTTTGGCTGTCGGTGTGGCAGAGCCTGTCCTGGTGTGTGTGTTTTTAGGGGTTGGTGTGGCAGATCCTGTCCTGGTGTGTGTGTTTGGGTGTCGGTGTGGCAGATCCTGTCCTGGTGTGTATTTGGTTGTCTGTTTCCTGGCTCTTTACTTACTGCAGGAATAAATAGAACTATTTAATTTTTACTTATCCAGAGATAAAACACCCTCCTGAATTTGTAGTCACTTTAGAGGACAAAACTTTCTTGGCCCAGAAATCAGTGAGAGGAAAAGAAAAGTTTTTTCTGCATATTTTATTAAAAAGGATTAGTGGCACTAAATTGTGGCTTCAGGTGTCCGCGTATGATGACTTTTTTCGTGTTCTGATTACTCCCAGTCCCATCACATAAGATTCTATCCTATATTATCTGCTGAGCGCTGATGTCATCTTTATCCAGTTATGCCGAGGAGTTAAGATTCTATTTTATTTATTTTCATAAAATGGCCACCAAAATCCTCAGCACCAGGCCCATGATGCTGTTAATCTAGCCCTGCCTCCAGCATCTACCATCTTAAATCCAGCTTGTACCCACAGTGTGCTCCAGCCTTGTGCTGTTTTATTTGGCTAAACTTGTTTTAAATGGTTTGTGGACTGACTTTGTTTTACTGTTTAAGTAATTTAGTATAATAATTTTTATAATAGTTAAATGCATAAGGCAATGGTTGATCGGCGACATAAGGCTGTATGTAATGGTGCATATTTAATGGAAGGTCTTGTTACTAGCAGGTTACCTCAGGGTTTCATATTTAACCTATACATACATACATATTTTATTAGCTATATTACAAAAGGTCTTAAAGGTAAGATATGTCTTTTTGCAGATGATGCAAACGTCTGCAATAGGGTAGACATCCCTAGTGGAACAAAGCAAATGGCAAGTGATTTGAGTAAATTAGAAGAATGATGAGTGTGTGGCAGTTTAATGTTGATAAATGTAAAATAATGTAAATGGGACAAAATTATCCAAAGTCAGTATATAGTGTTAAGAAAGTGTTAAAGGTAACCAGACAATGCAAAAAAATAATTGGAAAAAGAATGCAGGTTGCTGGGTTTCATAGCTATAGGCAATTGTTGTCCTGTCAGAAACAATAGATATTACTTCAAGAGTTCTACTAATATGACATTATTAGATAATACGTTTGAAAAAGGACCTAATTAATTATATCAAGTGTTGTAATGATAAACACAATATTTGTTTAATAAAGCAACAGACAAAACATGATCACTGTATAACTTCTTTTGTTTTGCTGTTTTCCTTTAATAAGAACATTTGTTTGCTGTTTTAGTCTTTTAATTTTAGCTACGCATACACCACTGTTAGAATTTTAATACTGCTAATTATCATTAACTATTCAGATTTAACTGAAAGGAATAACTGTCATTGGTCAACTTGACTGTTCCATTGATATAAGGTTAACTCATTTTTAAAGGGTCAAGGGAGTGCAAAACTTAGCATCACGCTTCCTTAAGCACATTCTTAATACATTGTATTCATTAAAATCCAGTGGAACCTTTCTTTCATTTGAAACCAATTCTACATCAATCAAAGTGTTTCTATTTACAAAAAAAAATGTTACATAACAAACCTATTTCTTTTAGAAATGTCTTTGTTCCACAAACATAGATAGTAGTAAAAACTGAAAAAAAATTATTTTAGATTAACCAGTGTCAAAAGTTTGCTTGTTTTTCTTATTGAACATGTGTTCCCTGCCCATTCAGTTCACCTGGGAATTCAGGGGCATTTTGAATGTGTTGCTCAGTGCACACATTCACGCTCACACTCATATTTCCCCACCTTCTCTGCTGACCATGTCTGCTTCTGCTGACCACTTTTGCTTCTGCTTTTTTTTTTCTTCCTTTTTTTTAACTTAGTTTTGATATTTGTAACAGGATACAGCCTTTTTGAACAAAAAAATCAGTATTCAGATTTGTACAACCTTGTTAGGTATGTCCCTTTTAAGAAAGCTGACTAATAAGTTGCACAGACATTGCATAGTATCACAACCATATATGATACATTATATGTGTAAATGAACAGAGGAAATAATACTAGTATGTTTAGCCACCGAGCGTGACAATACTTTCATGAATAGTAGCATCAGTTTGTTAACCTGTTAAGATCTGAATGTAGCACATTGTGTAAGGTATCAGTGAGGTTTTATAGGCAAAAGATGTACCAATGTGCAAATGTTAAGGTGTGAGTGAGCAGTACTACTTGGAGTTAAGTGTGGACTAGTAGGAACATTGCATCACTAAGTGTGTTGTTAATAACTAATATTATTAAACTTTTGCAACTGAAATTAAAGAAAAACAAGTGTAGCTTTCTTGATTTGGTCACATAGACTATTGGGGTAGGTATCATTAATAGTGTTTGCGCTAGAGGGTGTTCAGAAATGTGGTACGTTTATTTTGAGGTATTGGGTATAGTTCAGGTCATAAGGGAAGCGTGATATGTAAAATAGATATTAACTATTTGAATATATTTTTCCAAAAGTTTTATATTGGGGGGGGCAAGACCACCAGAAATGTAACATTGTACCTTCTTCAGCACAGCTTTTTCAGGACAGTGGTGAACAGGTATTAAACATTTGTGACAACCTTTTTGGGGTGAGATACCATCAGCATGTAAATTTATATATTTTGTTCTTTGTTCTATGTGATAAGTACAAAGGGACACTTCCCTCCCAGATCCTCTAATCAAAGTAGAGGATGTCACCAGAAGTGCAGTAATTTTTCCCTAACATCCATTTTCTAGCTCAAACTCTCTTAATGTTTCCCTACCTTCTCTGCCAACCACTTCCACTTCTGGCGACCACGTTTGCTTTCTCATCTTCATCTTTCATCTTCTATCTTTTATCTTCTCTTTACATCTATCTGCTATAAATTTTCTATTTTCATCTGTATCTCCGCAGACATAACATGGGGGAACATCTGCCAAAATCCGGCGCTTATGGTGATGTCCTCTCCCCAATCCTCCAATGAGTGGAGAGGACATCATTGAAAGTGCCATGTCCTCTGCCCAATCCTTCAATCTGAGTTCAAGTTAGGGCAAAATGACGGCACTTTATGTTATGTCCTCTCCCCGATTGGAGGATCAGGGAGAGGACATCCCTACAAGCGCCGCCATTTTGACGGAAGTTCCTGTTGGGTTATGTCAAGGGACATGCAGACGAAGATTGAAGATAGAAGATAAAAAATAGAAGATGAAGGAGAAGCAGAAGCGGAATAAAATGCAGAAGTGGTTGGCAGAGAAGGTAGTGAAACATCTAGAGACTATGAGAGAGAGTAAACAAGAATGAAAGTGTGAGAGAGTGAGCGAGAGGGTGTGAGTGAATGCTTAGTTTTTGTCTGATTTGTAAGAGATCTAGTCATGTTTTAGGTAAATTTGCAATTCATACATATCTGAATGCACAAGTCTAGTATTCTATATCTCAATATCTCTCTTTAAGTCATTTGAGAAGTCTTTGTTTTTGGAGACACTTGCTGTGGTATATACTAGATAAAAAGCCTGCAGACAAAATGTACGGGACGTTAATTCTTACACTCCAAAAATCTCCTTGTAACCAACATTTGGGTATAAACTGTTTCACTTAAAGAGTACACTGAAAACAATGAGAGTATGAAGAATTTTCACCTTGACTGCCTTTTCTTCTTCAGTTATAGAGAAACTGACATACAATTGTCCATCACTAAATACCTCCAACTTGAAAAAAAATAAAGATAGAATTTGTTAATACTAAAATAAATTTATTTTTACCCCCCTACACACACGCATACAATACACACCGGTGAGCTTTGTCTTTACCACTAGATAATATGATATGATGCATGGTTTACCTTAACTAATTATCTACTAACAGCTTAACTTGTTCTGAAAAAAAAATATAGGTCAGGCTAGGTAAAGTGAAACGCGTTTATATGGTTGTCACCTAAACCTAAATATAGCAAAAATACAAAACTTGGCCAGGTCTCCCCACGAGGTGAAATGTGCCTGCCCCCAGCACAGGTTAAACTTAGAATCCCCTGACTGACAATAGAGCCCTTTGATTTATCTAGTCTTTCCATTTTTGGCCTTCCCAAATAAGTTTCAATGGTCAAATACTATAGACAGGAAATTGTTTATGATCTTGCCAAATTTATTATGGAAGTAGGAGATGTACTTAGGTCTTCTCCCTTTCAAACTATTTTTTTTCCATATTAAACATTATGTAACTGGTAATCCAACCTTTGTGGTTTACGTTCTGTCATACACAGTTGTACTATGTGGCCAGGACACAACGTACTCTCAAGGAATTCTTCAAAGAACATAGACGAAATGCTATCATTAATATCCACTCTAAAGAACACATTGTTTCACATTATATTTTTAAGTAGTAAGTAATAAAGCAATTGCATCCAATATAGAGCTATTTAACAGATCCAAATTTAAATAAGTCCATAAGTGATTTAACACACCAAAGGGGTCCTTTATATCTGCTCTCTCACTTCTTCCCTGCTTCTGATGTAAATAGTATTATATAATGACATGTATATATGTATAGCTCTCCATACGTGTACCCCAGAGTAACTATTTTAAGCATATAATGGTCTAGCACTTATCATCTGTGAGGTTGTACAAAGTAGACCACATCAACATGCACACTAAAAGCTATATCAAAGATATAGTATATAGTATCTATATTTTGGTTACTCCTAATTTATATTCCTTCTTCTTTAGAGCACAATAGATATTTCATAACAAACTAAAATCTATCACAGACTCAAAGATTGGCAATTTTTTTGACAACCTCTGAAACTCCCAACACAAGAAGGCTCAATTACCACATTCATTATACAACGTTGTAAGTAGTAAGATTAAATATTTATACTAATGTTGACATCAGTAAAATGTGCTATTGCAATATTTAGGGAACTAGAAGTTAAACTACCTGTCGCTGTTTGAATTGGTATTGGAGGCCCTGGTAAGTACTGGCAAAAATAGGAGCAGAGTGACGGCTTCCAGGGATTCCAATCTGGCCTGGCTACGTTGGACAGAATGAAAAATGAAGAGAGTATAGCATATACTAAATACAAATGGTCCCAAACAGAACACTGCAAGCTTGACAGCTAGCTTTTCTCATTCATTTTTATTGAAGAAGCATGAGTGCTGACTATGACCACATGCTTATTTTTGCTGAAATAATGTACAGTTGAGGCCAAAAGTTTACATAGACCTACACTTAAGACATTCAAACTTAAGGTTTCATGTCACTATACATTTCTTTGAGCAAGTTACCGTATTTGCTCGATTATAAGACGACCCCGATTATAAGACGACCCCCCAAAATCAAAATATTAATTTAGGAAAAAAACAAAAAGCCTGAATATAAGACGACCCTATAGGAAAAAAAGTTTTACCAGTAAATATTAATTCATGTAAATATATTTTTTAAATTTCCTTTTATTTGCCAACCTGCCCCCCCCCAGTTATGCCACTCTGCCCCCAGAAATGCTTTATACCACCCCTATTTGCCACTCTGCCCCATGATATGCCTTATACCCCTATATGCCACTCTGGCATATAGGGGGTTAAAAGGCATATCATGGGGCTGAGTGGCATATAGGGGGTTAAAATGCATTTCTGGAGGTATATATGCATATCATGGGGCTGAGTGGCATATAGGGGGTTAAAATGCATTTCTGGAGGTCCAGAAATGCATTTTAACCCCCTATATGCCACTCAGCCCCATGATATGCCTTTTAACCCAGCATGTACTGGCTGCCTTGGCTTGATAGGAGTGTGATTGCTGCTAACAGCAATCACACTCCTATCAAGCCAAGGCAGCCAGTACATGCTGGAACCTGGGGATGATAGTAGTGGGATTACAGCCTCCCTATGCCATGCTACAACCCCCACCCCCCTTACACATCCATGCTATCACACACAAACACACATTCACAAACATTTAAATACTCATTCATTCCATTAATCACACATACTTCACACATTAATCACACATACTTACCCAAAAACCCTCCCCCACCCCCTTACCTGAACTGCAGATCTCTCACTCGAAGACTTCTGCAGGGGACCGGCTGTACCAGCAACTTCTCTGGCCCCGCCCCCAGAGGAGGGAGGGGGAGATAGAGTTCTGTGAGGAAGCTACAAGCTTCCTGTCCTCCTGCTTCTAATGGAAGAGACGCTGCTCGCGACCGGTAAGCAGCATGGCCCCAGCCATTTTTTTGGGGTCTGATTAGAAGACGACCCCGATTATAAGACGAGGGGTATTTTTCAGAGCATTTGCTCTGGAAAAAACCTCGTCTTATAATCGAGCAAATACGGTAATTAAGGCATCTACTCTGTTTGCCTCAGAGGTATGTACAAAACATCGATCACAGAATTCTTTCAGATTCAATTGACTATATCATAATTCCAGTGGGTCAAAACTTTATATACACTTTGTTAGTATTTGGTGAGATTGTATTTTAATTGTTTAACTTAAGCTTGGGGTAGCCTTTTGCAAGCTTTTCACAATAATCTGCTGGAATTTTCGCACATTCCTCTTGACAAAACTTGTAACTCAGTAACAAAGTCAGATTTCTGAGCCTTCTTGCTCGGTAATGCTTTTTCTGTTCAGTCCACAAATTTTCTATGGGATTAAAGGGTCAGGGTTTTGTGATTGTGTTACACCCTTGGGCGAATGCTTAGGATCGTTGTCCTGCTAGAAGTTGTTCCTTCCATATTCCTGAATAATCATCTTTCCTAATAATACCATCTATTATCTGTAGTGAACCTGTCATTGGACTGCTTAGGCCTAGAGCCTTGTACCACCATCCCAAACCAACACCCCACCCCCATCTTTTAGTTGAACAAAAGAACCAAACACAATACAAATACATTCTTTTCTAAAAATAGTTCCCAAACCAGTTCAGTTGACAAAAAGACCAAAAAATATATTAATGTAGCTGCATAAGTTTTTTTTATGTTTTTTGAAAGTTACCCAATAGCCTTTTTCAAAACTTGAAATTTTAACATTTTATTTTCTAAAGCCTATGTCTAATTTTGGAGTGTTTAGCGGCCCATCTGCTCAAAATACCCTGCAAAAGTATACAATTTGGAGAGAAAACAAACCAGGGTATTCCGCAGGACGCATTTGGACATTTCTCATGCAACCAGCTTAACACCAATCCCAATGGCAAAGGGGAGCTGTAACATTAATTTCCGTTGCTTTTTTCACTAAACATTTCATGTTTTTTGGGATTGTTTACAAAGATTACATGTAATTACATGACAGAGAAACCCACCAAAATATATTCAGCTACATATTCATATTAAAGAAATACTCCAAATGCATAGGTTTTGTCTATTTGTGTTTTTTTTTTCTACAGGGCACATTACATAACATGTTCATTTCACTGTGCAATAGCACACCGAATAGTTAAGCATACAGGAAATGAAGGGTTAAATAATAATATACTAAACAAACACAATTTAGATTTTTTTAAAAGATACATTTTCACAAATAAGCCTTTTGCTTTTCTTGTGCCTCCGCCTTTGTGGGCCACAACTCCTATCACCCTTATCAATAACTTGGCTGAGGATGGTGGGAGTAGTAATCCGCAAAAGTGCACACACGAAAAGCAAAAGACTAGAATCGGAATGTTGACCCATTTCTAAAAAAATAATATGTGGGTGCGGGTATTTTTTTATTGTTTGTGTCTTATTGATGTATTTTGTGTGGGTAAATTTTATTGATTTTATTTGCAGGTGAGGAGTTAGAAATTGCTGGCTTTAAGGCTTATTTCAGGCTATGGCAGTGTAGGACTCTGTGAATGATGGAAGTAGATACTTTGGTGCCCAAACGCCTCCAACCCTTTCCCCAGCTCCTTTAGTTGTTTTTGGGTTCAGCACAAGGAATTCATTTGTGACTCCTTCCTGAAGGAGACAGTGGCTGCGTGGTCCGATTCTTTTAATATTTGCATACAATTGTTTGTACAGTTGATCATGATAGCTGCAGTTCTTTGTAAATTGTTCCTACGGAGTAGGTCTGAGGTCTTCGCTAAGTTGCTTCGATTTTCCCATGGTATAAAGTGTAAAAAGGTACTGACTCTAAAGATAGGCACTTAAATACAACCACAGATAACAATTAACTCCTAGTTATGCCAATAGACCAATCAGAAGATCCTAAAAACATCATAAAATATATTTGTTGAATCTTCAAGACAGTTTAAAGACACAGTCAATGTGTAAACATTTGACCCACTGGAAATATGATATAATATATAAGTCTGAAATCGATTGTGTTTAGAATTACGTCTGCTGCAAACAGATCCTTCATTGATTTGTCAAATTAAATGTATGGTTATATAAAATGTGTGGAGTTTGAATGTCTTTAGCCTAGGTGTATGTAAACATTTGGATTCTGTATTCTTTTTAACTTACTTCTGTTAGCCTATAAAAAAAACACAAATCTACTCCTAAATATGAAGTGTAGTTCAGTCAAACATATTATCTTAAAAAGCTTCACATTAATTACTACTTGGTCTCCTATGCCCCAGTAATACGCACCTGTTATGTATTTTGTTGCTGTACACCTTGAAGAAAACAATACTCAGATGACTGCAAATCAGGTGCATGGAATGTTAATGAACAGAGCCATTTGTTCTTTTTTTTCCACAGAAATAACAGGCCACAGGGAACCTGGTGACCCGGTAAGAACCTGGATAGGTTATAAATCAAACATAATGGACTTTTGTCAGTAGTAAAAATTAACTCCTCCTTTCCTACTGGAAATGTCAGTTTCAAAAGTGCAATTTACTAAATAAATGTACTAAATAAAACTGTATGATTTTAATTTACATTTTATAGAAACCAAAACAAAATATTAATTTCATTCAATGTCATGGAAGCAAACACACCAAATGATAATAATATGTATATTATTTATATACTATACACAATATATGTATGTTTTATCCACCGTATCTATATGGGCTAGTGAGAGAATGCCTAATTTGGACGTATTTGTAAAACTCTGACCTTGATACCTGAAACCTGTCTCTCAGAGTCTGGAATTATTTCAAAGACACTCTATCAAATATAGACCATAAAGATTTCAGTTTTAGCGTCAGCCAACTTTTCACCCCTGGATCATTCTAGAACATACTCTAGGACTTCCACTGGGGTTGCTAAGGACATCTTTCGAAGTCTCATATGTAACCTGGAAAAATCATCCCAAACTAAGTTTAAAATGTTAACAGAGACTGTTTGTCTGTTTGGGCTCTTGTTTTTTGGTATCCACCACATTGTGGCTACACTACACTACATTTGAATATGATATGATATTGCCTGGTTTAGCATGGAGGCTCTATAATATTTAGGCAATGATGGAATGCCTGTCCTCCTCATAGCCCTAAACAAGGCATCTATCCTCTAATTTACTTTCGCTCTCTTGGGAGCATTCACAAATGTGTCCATGCCCAACCAGCATTAAATGAAAAATTGAGCTTGTGGGTATATGGGTATTGTTCTGGATAGCTACAGAATTTTTGGAAAAATAACCATTTTAACTACATCAATCCTGCCCATCTATGATATTTCAAATCAAGCCTACTCCAACATATCTTTTTTCAGTTCTCTCCATTTATCATGGTAATTTAAAATTACAACTTGATCCAGATCTGCTGGATGCTTTATGCCCAAACATTTGATTTTGGGAAACACCAGAGTTCAATATTTGGGATTTAGTCATATTTATTTCATGGTACGACACATGCCCATACCGATCGTGCAGCCTTAACCCCTTCTAGCGGTTAATATTTGTCTTTGTAGTCTCCACAAGCTTGTGGGAAATAAATCACAGTCAATTTTTGGAGGTTTTATTCTATTTGAACTGATTATGTATAGTTTTTATAGACGAAACATGAAAAAATTTCCTTTATTCCTAATTTTTCCCGCATTTTTAGATATTTTTCATACTAAGTGATTGCTTATATATATAATGATTCGCTCTTACACCAGACAAGAGTGCACTTGATCAGATCACCTTCACATGTTTTATAATTGAGACACCACTGAGCCTTACCAGACAAAGGTAAAGTCGCATATATATATATATCCAGGGACACTGGAGCATGATCAGACCCCCAAATCACTCCTATACTGTTTCTTGTTACCCTTTTGAGGAGTGATCTATCCACAAAATGGAAATTTATTCTGGAAAAGGAGTGTTGAGTAAAGTACCTGTCTAAAGGGCTGAGCCCCCATTGGGAATCTTGAAGGGAAACATGTATTAGCATAACTTGAGCTCTATGCCCCTACCCTTCCAACAGTTGCATCTATTTCACCTTGTATCTCTGCGGAGATGCGGATGAACATAGAAGACTGAAGGTAAAATATAAAGGAGGGAAGATGAAAGACAGAAGGTAGAAGATGAAGAACAAGAAGATGCTGGAGTGGTTAGCAGAAGTGATCAGCAGAAAAGGTAGGGAAACATTTACTTGAGAGAGAGAGAGAGAGAGAGTCAATGAGAGTGTAAGAGGGTCAGTGAGAGTGTGAGTGAGTGTGAGTTTATGAGCATCCACAGGTTTTTTATCAATACCTCCTTACTTCATCCCCATTGCCTACCTTTATTGGCTCAGGAGAGGGGTTCCCTGGTGGGAGGAAAATGTTAGTTACCCATTATAAGAAAAAATTATATGGCAATTGTGTTGGGGTAAGTACCAAATATATATATATATATATATATATATATATTTGTTACCCCAAAACAAAGTATATACAACAAATTGTAGTAGTAGCGAACAAACCATCATGAACCTGCCCAATATGAGAACTTTAGTTCACAATAGTTGGGGTGGTAAAGATTAGTCACAACTACCCCACTAAGTTGGAGCTGTAACGTGTTGTTTTTTTTTTAAAGCTCATTTTAAAAAAAAGATTCCCTCAAGATTTTTTGAAATTTATTTTGAAACAAAAAACATACCCTGCCTGACATACAATGTACAGGAATCAGCCATGTGAATATTAGACTTGGGCACCAGGGGGCTCTTCGTGTTCGTCTTCGGGGAAAAAAAAATCTTCGTATTCCGCGAATATTCGCCCGTTCCTGTCTTCTCTTCGGGCGAATATTCGCGGACATTCTTCGTGCTCGTTTAATCTTCGTTTTCCTCCTGGTTGCCTAGCAGGGGTTAATACGGGGTTAATAACACATCACAGCAGCAGCAGCTGCCGTGAAGGTACGTGTGTGCAGCTCTATTGGTCGTTTCGGCAGGGGGCTGGTCTGGCATCAACGAGTGAATTGCAGAACTGCAGAATGCACTTCATTCGTTGATGGCAGGCGAGCCCCCTGCCGAAACGACCAATAGAGTTGCACACACATACCGAGGTGTACTGTCCATAGATGTTTAATAAAAGAATAGGGAATATTTTACATTTTTAAATTGATTTTGGACCACTTTACATGCCTAACATTTGCTACCTATTTACAATGGCATACTTTGCAACAACCCAACTTACTTATTGGACAGGACTGGAAAATAGCAGGACTGTCCACCAAAATCTTGGGTGTGTTGGCAGGTATGCTGATGGAAAAATGTTGGACAAGAACTAAAAAATAGCTTAGGGTTAATGTACGGTTATGTTTAAGATTAGTAGCAGTGCACTGGTTTGGTTAAAGATGGATTATGTCTAAATAATAATAATTTAATTTTAATGTTTTTTTAAAAAAAAAAAATAGGGGTTTATTTAAATGTATTTTAAAGTTAGATTTATTATTTAGTACTTGATTATATTTATTAAATGTTTATAGTAGCGTTACCTACCAAGCTATAACTACCTATGTGTATTTGCATTTTGCATACCTAGTTTAGCTAAATTAGATGGGACAGGACTGGAAAAAAGCAGGACTGTCCCTGAAAAAGTTGGGTCTGTTGGCAGGTATGTGGATGGAAAAATGTTATAGGGTGAAGTGTGAGTTATAGTGTTAATGTAATGCTATTAGTGAGTGAAGGCCAGGGCAAATAACAAGGAAAACGTCCTTGTGTTTTGTGCATTGTAAGTGTGTGTGTATGTGTGTTATGTGTGATGTCACTGTGTGTTATATGTGTTATATGTGTTATTGTGTGTGTTATGTTTGGTTGGTTGTGTATCAGAAGGAAAATAATGAAATGGAAAAGGAAATGGGAAAGGCAAATGAGTGGGCAATTGGCGACCCACTCACCTGTTTCACCCCAGGGCAAAGCACCCAAACACTGTCAGTCTTAGACGTTTGGCAGCAGACTTCCAGAGCTCAGACACAAGGCCCTAGCGTAAGCTGGCCACTCCGGCGGAGGTAGCAGGCGTTGCCACACCGCAAACAGAGGCAGCCAGGGGGGAGAAACTGCCCTTACCATTAGGGACATTTTGGGCATGACTCTAGCCAGGAAGCGAACTGGCAGAGAAGAGATGCTGGCACCACCACCAGCAGCAGCATTGAAAAGGCGAATGAGTGGGCAATTGGCGACCCACTCACCTGTTTCACCCCAGGGCAAAGCACCCAAACACTGTCAGTCTTAGACGTTTGGCAGCAGACTTCCAGAGCTCAGACACAAGGCCCTAGCGTAAGCTGGCCACTCCGGCGGAGGTAGCAGGCGTTGCCACACCGCAGACAGAGGCAGCCAGGGGGGAGAAACTGCCCTTACCATTAGGGACATTTGATTCATGACACTAGCCAGGAAGCGAACTGGCATCGAAGAGACACTGGCACCACCAGCAGCAGCAGCAGCAGCAGAATTGGGAAAGGCGAATGAGTGGGCAATTGGCGACCCACTCACCTGTTTCACCCCAGGGCAAAGCACCCAAACACTGTCAGTCTTAAACGTTTGGCAGCAGACTTCCAGAGCTCAGACACAAGGCCCTAGCGTAAGCTGGCCACTCCGGCGGAGGTAGCAGGCGTTGCCACACCGCAGACAGAGGCAGCCAGGGGGGAGAAACTGCCCTTACCATTAGGGACATTTGATTCATGACACTAGCCAGGAAGCGAACTGGCAGAGAAGAGACACTGGCACCACCACCAGCAGCAGCAGCAGAATTGGGAAAGGCGAATGAGTGGGCAATTGGCGACCCACTCACCTGTTTCACCCCAGGGCAAAGCACCCAAACACTGTCAGTCTTAGACGTTTGGCAGCAGACTTCCAGAGCTCAGACACAAGGCCCTAGCGTAAGCTGGCCACTCCGGCGGAGGTAGCAGGCGTTGCCACACCGCAGACAGAGGCAGCCAGGGGGGAGAAACTGCCCTTACCATTAGGGACATTTGATTCATGACACTAGCCAGGAAGCGAACTGGCAGAGAAGAGACACTGGCACCACCACCAGCAGCAGCAGCAGAATTGGGAAAGGCGAATGAGTGGGCAATTGGCGACCCACTCACCTGTTTCACCCCAGGGCAAAGCACCCAAACACTGTCAGTCTTAGACGTTTGGCAGCAGACTTCCAGAGCTCAGACACAAGGCCCTAGCGTAAGCTGGCCACTCCGGCGGAGGTAGCAGGCGTTGCCACACCGCAGACAGAGGCAGCCAGGGGGGAGAAACTGCCCTTACAATTAGGGACATTTTGGGCATGACTCTAGCCAGGAAGCGAACTGGCAGAGAAGAGATGCTGGCACCACCACCACCACCACCACCACCACCAGCAGCATTGAAAAATTGGAAAGGCGAATGAGTGGGCAATTGGCGACCCACTCACCTGTTTCACCCCAGGGCAAAGCACCCAAACACTGTCAGTCTTAGACGTTTGGCAGCAGACTTCCAGAGCTCAGACACTAGGCCCTAGCGTAAGCTGGCCACTCCGGCGGAGGTAGCAGGCGTTGCCACACCGCAGACAGAGGCAGCCAGGGGGGAGAAACTGCCCTTACCATTAGGGACATTTGATTCATGACACTAGCCAGGAAGCGAACTGGCATCGAAGAGACACTGGCACCACCAGCAGCAGCAGCAGAATTGGGAAAGGCGAATGAGTGGGCAATTGGCGACCCACTCACCTGTTTCACCCCAGGGCAAAGCACCCAAACACTGTCAGTCTTAGACGTTTGGCAGCAGACTTCCAGAGCTCAGACACTAGGCCCTAGCGTAAGCTGGCCACTCCGGCGGAGGTAGCAGGCGTTGCCACACCGCAGACAGAGGCAGCCAGGGGGGAGAAACTGCCCTTACCATTAGGGACATTTGATTCATGACACTAGCCAGGAAGCGAACTGGCATCGAAGAGACACTGGCACCACCAGCAGCAGCAGCAGCAGAATTGGGAAAGGCGAATGAGTGGGCAATTGGCGACCCACTCACCTGTTTCACCCCAGGGCAAAGCACCCAAACACTGTCAGTCTTAGACGTTTGGCAGCAGACTTCCAGAGCTCAGACACTAGGCCCTAGCGTAAGCTGGCCACTCCGGCGGAGGTAGCAGGCGTTGCCACACCGCAGACAGAGGCAGCCAGGGGGGAGAAACTGCCCTTACCATTAGGGACATTTGATTCATGACACTAGCCAGGAAGCGAACTGGCATCGAAGAGACACTGGCACCACCAGCAGCAGCAGCAGCAGCAGAATTGGGAAAGGCGAATGAGTGGGCAATTGGCGACCCACTCACCTGTTTCACTCCAGGGCAAAGCACCCAAACACTGTCAGTCTTAGACGTTTGGCAGCAGACTTCCAGAGCTCAGACACAAGGCCCTAGCGTAAGCTGGCCACTCCGGCGGAGGTAGCAGGCGTTGCCACACCGCAAACAGACGCAGCCAGAGGGGAGAAACTGCCCTTACCACTAGGGACATTTTGGGCATGACTCTAGCCAGGAAGCGAACTGGCAGAGAAGAGATGCTGGCACCACCACCACCACCAGCAGCAGCATTGAAAAATGGGAAAGGCGAATGAGTGGGCAATTGGCGACCCACTCACCTGTTTCACCCCAGGGCAAAGCACCCAAACACTGTCAGTCTTAGACGTTTGGCAGCAGACTTCCAGAGCTCAGACACTAGGCCCTAGCGTAAGCTGGCCACTCCGGCGGAGGTAGCAGGCGTTGCCACACCGCAGACAGACGCAGCCAGAGGGGAGAAACTGCCCTTACCACTAGGGACATTTTGGGCATGACTCTAGCCAGGAAGCGAACTGGCAGAGAAGAGATGCTGGCACCACCACCAGCAGCAGCATTGAAAAGGCGAATGAGTGGGCAATTGGCGACCCACTCACCTGTTTCACCCCAGGGCAAAGCATCCAAACACTGTCAGTCCTTGGCGTTTGGGAGCGGACTTCCAGAGCTCAGACACAAGGCCCTAGCGTAAGCTGGCTACATTGGCGGAGGTAGCAGGCGTTGCCACACCGCAGCAAGTGCAACCAGGGGGGAGAAACTGCCCTCACCATCAGGGACATTCGAGGCATGACACTAGCCAGGAAGCGAACTGACATTGAAGAGAGACACTGGCACCACCACCAGCAGCAGCAGAATTGGGAAAGGCGAATGAGTGGGCAATTGACGACCCGCTCACCTGTTTCACCCCAGGGCAAAGCATCCAAACACTGTCAGTCCTTGGCGTTTGGGAGCGGACTTCCAGAGCTCAGACACAAGGCCCTAGCGTAAGCTGGCTACATTGGCGGAGGTAGCAGGCGTTGCCACACCGCAGCAAGTGCAACCAGGGGGGAGAAACTGCCCTTACCATAAGGGACAATTAAGGCATGACACTAGCCAGGAAGCGAACTGGCAGAGAAGAGATGCTGGCACCACCAGCAGCAGCAGCAGCAGCAGCAGCAGCAGCAGCATTGGAAAAGGCAAATGAGTGGGCAATTGACGACCCGCTCACCTGTTTCACCCCAGGGCAAAGCATCCAAAGACTGTCAGTCCTTGGCGTTTGGGAGCGGACTTCCAGAGCTCAGACACAAGGCCCTAGCGTAAGCTGGCTACATTGGCGGAGGTAGCAGGCGTTGCCACACCGCAGCAAGTGCAACCAGGGGGGAGAAACTGCCCTTACCATAAGGGACAATTAAGGCATGACACTAGCCAGGAAGCGAACTGGCAGAGAAGAGATGCTGGCACCACCAGCAGCAGCAGCAGCAGCAGCAGCAGCATTGGAAAAGGCAAATGAGTGGGCAATTGACGACCCGCTCACCTGTTTCACCCCAGGGCAAAGCATCCAAAGACTGTCAGTCCTTGGCGTTTGGGAGCGGACTTCCAGAACTCAGACACAAGGCCCTAGCGTAAGCTGGCTACATTGGCGGAGGTAGCAGGCGTTGCCACACCGCAGCAAGTGCAACCAGGGGGGAGAAACTGCCCTTACCATAAGGGACATTTGAGGCATGACACTAGCCAGGAAGCGAACTGGCAGAGAAGAGACACTGGCACCACCACCAGCAGCAGCATTGGAAAAGGCGAATGAGTGGGCAATTGACGACCCGCTCACCTGTTTCACCCCAGGGCAAAGCATCCAAAGACTGTCAGTCCTTGGCGTTTGGGAGCGGACTTCCAGAACTCAGACACAAGGCCCTAGCGTAAGCTGGCTACACCGGCGGAGGTAGCAGGCGTTGCCACACCGCAGCAAGTGCAACCAGGGGGGAGAAACTACCCTCACCATCAGGGACATTCGAGGCATGACACTAGCCAGGAAGCGAACTGGCATTGAAGAGAGACACTGGCACCACCACCAGCAGCAGCAGCAGCAGCATTGGAAAAGGCGAATGAGTGGGCAATTGACGACCCGCTCACCTGTTTCACCCCAGGGCAAAGCATCCAAAAACTGTCAGTCCTTGGCGTTTGGGAGCGGACTTCCAGAACTCAGACACAAGGCCCTAGCGTAAGCTGGCTACACCGGCGGAGGTAGCAGGCGTTGCCACACCGCAGCAAGTGCAACCAGGGGGGAGAAACTACCCTCACCATCAGGGACATTCGAGGCATGACACTAGCCAGGAAGCGAACTGGCATTGAAGAGAGACACTGGCACCACCACCAGCAGCAGCAGAATTGGGAAAGGCGAATGAGTGGGCAATTGACAACCCGCTCACCTGTTTCACCCCAGGGCAAAGCATCCAAGCACTGTCAGTCCTTGGCGTTTGGGAGCAGACCTACAGAACTCAGACACAAGGCCCTAGCGTAAGCTGGCTACACCGGCGGAGGTAGCAGGCGTTGCCACACCGCAGCAAGTGCAACCAGGGGGGAGAAACTACCCTTACCATCAGGGACATTCGAGGCATGACACTAGCCAGGAAGCGAACTGGCATTGAAGAGAGACACTGGCACCACCACCAGCAGCAGCAGAATTGGGAAAGGCGAATGAGTGGGCAATTGACGACCCGCTCACCTGTTTCACCCCAGGGCAAAGCATCCAAGCACTGTCAGTCCTTGGCGTTTGGGAGCAGACCTACAGAACTCAGACACAAGGCCCTAGCATAAGCTAGCTACACCGGCGGAGGTAGCAGGCGTTGCCACACCGCAGCAAGTGCAACCAGGGGGGAGAAACTACCCTTTCCATTAGGGACATCTGAGGCATGATTTCAGCCAGGAAGCGAACTGGCAAAAGATACTGGCACCACCACCAGCAGCAGCGTTGGAAACGGAAAAAGGTGAATGAGTGGGCAATTGACGACCCACTCACCTGTTTCACCCCAGGGCAAAGCATCCAAAGACTGTCAGTCCTAGGCGTTTGGGAGCGGACTTACAGAGCTCAGACACTAGGCCCTAGCGTAAATTGGCTACACCAGCGGAGGTAGCAGGCATTGCCACACCGCAGCAAGTGCAACCAGGGGGAGAAACTACCTTAAACATTAGAGAGAAAAAATTTAACTTTCCAAGCTAAGAGCTGGGTAACCCAATTTGGGCAGATTGAATTTAAGAAAGGCAATCTGCTCCATCAGATGAGGTGCCATGTGTGAGCGCTGTGGACTCAGTATGTTTCCAGTCATAGAAAACACGCGCTCACTTTGAACAGTGGTTGGCGGACATGATAGAAGCTGCTGCGCAACCCATGAGAGTGCAGGCCACACACTCTTCTTTTCATCCCAGTAGCTAAGAGGATCAACATTAGGAGCAGAAGGAACTTCACAGAGGTAAAGTTTGACCATTTCAGCAGCACTACTCTCCTTTCTGCTGCTAGCTCTGTCAGATGGTCCAACTATACTGCCAAGTGCCTCTTCCCAAAACGCAGCTGCTCCACTCAGCTGTGTTGTGCTGCTTGTGGCACTGCTGCTGATGCTGCTGCTAGGGGTAGCAGACCACATCATCTCTTCCTCCTCCTGCACCTCACCCTCCTCGGACAGCATTCCCATTTTACGCTGCCAGTCACGCACCTTGTTGACCAATTGCTCCCGGTAGCTACTGAGAACATTGAATTTCAAAGCTAGCTTTCCCTTAATTCTTGGATCACAAAGGCACGCTAGCATCATTTCGGGACTCTCTTCCATTCGCTTGCGAAGGTGTACTTTTAGCAGATCCTTCAGCTTCCTGACTATGGCTGCTACGTCAGGATGTAGAGTGCCACCTTGAACAGCCTCACGGTTTCCAAGGAACACATCCATCTTGCTGCCTAGATGGGAGAACACTGGGATTACCTGGGCCAGACTGGCAGTGTTTGAGCTTAAATTTTCTGTGGCATCCCTGAATGGTTTAAGGACTGCCACTAGCTGGGCGATCACTGTCCAATCCTCCCTATTCAATGGAGAGGTAATCCCTATATTGTGCTCTGAGGCAAGATTATGGATTGCCCTCTGCTGCTCCAAAATCCTCTCTAGCATGTCTAACGTGGAGTTCCACCGTGTACTGACATCCTGACGTAGGCAGTGTACGGGAAGACCTGACCTCTCTTGCTCTTCCCTCAAAAGTTGGCTAGCCTTAACACTATGGTGAAAGTGCCCAGCGATCTTTCTGCAGCGGGACAGAACTACTGCTGCCACATTAGTTCCTTCTGACATTGCTGCCTTCACTACAAGATGGATGATGTGGGCTGCACAGCGCACACCAACAATATGACCATCTCGCAGCGCTTTCACCATATTGGCACCTCCGTCAGTTACCACAAAACCAACTTCAACATTGGTGCCCGCCTCTGCTCCCACCCAAAGGCTAAACATTTTCCTAATCGCATGCAGAATATTTTGGGAAGTGTGCTTTTCATCCATCACTTCTGCATGGAGAAGGAATGATCGGTAGCCTGCTGCAGCAACTTCCTTAGACACACCGGGCTGCCACCAGTGTGCTGTCAAAGAAAGAAAGGCATGCTGGGCGCTAGGTGCACTCCACAAATCTGTAGTGAAATGAACACACTGACCAGCAGCCTTGGAAAGCTCCTCTTTCACTGCTGCAACACAGGACCGATACAGCGAGGGGACAATGTTCCTGCTGAAAGTGGAACGTGACGGAACTGTGTATTGTGGAGCCACAGCCGCCATCAATTGTTTGAAAGGCTCCCCTTCAATCATGGAGAAGGATGCCCCTCCAACAGCAATGAACTGACCAATAAGTCGCGTTACTTTATTGGCCTGCTGTTTGGGCATCGTTCTCTTGGAGTGGAATGCCCCAAATTCTTCCAGGGTGGGCTGGGCATGCAGTGCTCCAACCTGCCTTGGTCTCTGGCTGCCAGCACTAGTTGCTGCTGCTGCTGCTGCTATTGGCTCAGAAGAAGAAGCTGTTGGGGTTTTTCCACGGCCACCAGCTATGCTGCCTGCACTAAGTTTTACCTCTGCATCTTTCCCCAATAGCACAGCGTTGTGTTGAGTGCTGAGGTGATGCTTCATGCTAGCACTGGTAAAATGGCCAGACACTTTCCCTCTGCTTATTAGCTTCCCACAATGTTTGCACTTTCCATAGCGCCCTTCTTCAACATTTTCAAAGTGCTCCCAAATTGGGGCGCGCATAGCCTTGGAGTGTGCCTTGGGTGCTGCTCTTACTGCTCGGGGTGGATGAACAGAGGCAGAACTAGTGGTGGTGGGACTGGTGGTAACAGTACTGGCCATAGTGGGACTGCTAATTGCTTTAGATTTGCTAGGTTTTGCTGCTGCTGCTGGTGGTGGTGATGGTGATGATCGTAGCGGAGAAGGTGGAGGCTCAGGGGAAAATTGTGCACTAGTCATTTGGACACTGCTCCCTGAGGAATCTGATTCCTGACCACTCATCTCCTCTACTTCCTCTGGCTCATAGTCTAGCTCTTCATTAGCCAGATCGAATGGAATTCCTGCTAGGCTGGAGCTAAGACTGATATCGTCGTGAGACTCGTGACTAGTAGTAGTGCGAGCAGGAAGAATAGACTCTGCACTTGGCCTCTCAGTCTCAGGCTCCTCTGCTACCTCGCTAGGTGGAGTTCCACTATGTGTAGCCCTCTCTCTAACTGTCTTTACAAAAATTTTGTAAGGACTTGGTGGCTTGCTAGAGGTACTAGGAGGACATGGCGTGGCGGTACCAGTGGGAACAGTAGGCGCAGCACTAGTGGTGGTAGAGGCGGTAGAGGTGGGGGTGGTGGTGGTGGTTTTCCCTACAAAGGAATGAGATCGCTTTGGTTTGGGACCCCTCTGAGTCTTGCTGCTAATTTGGCTCTGCTTGGTACCTTGCATGCTGCTGGTGGATGGGGAAGATGCTGCTTGGGGCAAAAGGCACTTCTTTTTAGTCACTGGGCTGGTACTACTTGTGCTACCCTTTAACTTTGAACGTGCTTCTGGTGCTTTAGGCTTTCCGTAAAAAACCATAGAGCTTGTGGGCCTAGCCGCACTACTACTGCCTGCTTTTGGTGCCTTTCCTTTACTTGATGATCCTTCAAGCAATGCTTCCCCAAATGATAAGCGAGAGCTTGGCCTACTTGGCCGACTAGACTGACGCAAAGGCTGCATCTTAGAACTGGTGGTGGTGCTGGTGGTGGTGCTGGTGGTGGTGGTGGTAGATGGAGCTTGTCCCTCCTTAGTCCCAAAAGGAGGATCCATTTCAAATTTTGTGTTGTGTGTGTAGTGTAGTGTAGTGTAGTGTAGTGTAGTGTAGTGTAGTGTTTAAAAAACTATAAAAAAAAAATAAAAAAATAAAAATAAAAAAAAGGAAAAACGAATTAAAGACAAAAAAATTAGAGGAAGTTCTCTTCAGTGCTACTGCTTAAAAAGTAAAACTATGCACTACTGCACTGTGCTGTGTGCAATCTGCCAAAATCCTAAAGTTATTTAAATTATTAACTCAAGATTAACTATTTAATAACTAGCAGTATTTTATTTTTAATTTGAATTTACACGGGCCTAAGAGCTTAGCCTACTACTATGCTAGCCTAAAGCTATATTTCCTTACTATAAGTCTACCTCTAGGCAGACGCTCTCAAACCCACTAAGCTAAAGTGAGGTTAAATCAGATTCAGTATATGATTTATTAATTAATATTAAGTTATATAATATTAATAGATTAGAACTAATTTACTTATATATTATGTATTATAGATAGAAGAATATAGATTATGAATTAGAATTTAGAATTAGAATTACTTATATTATAGATTATGAATTAGAATATTATTATTTATAATATATTATAGATTAAGATTAAAGAAGATTAGAATTATTTTAGTACTACAGCTAGTAGCTTGAAGCTTTGCTTAGTACAGCTCGTCACAGTCAATTTTTCTTGAAAAGAATTAGAAATAAAATAAAATGTCACAGCAAAACAGTTATCTTCACTGCTTGCTGCACTCACTAGCCCAACAAGTTCACTTCACTGATGGACTGAGGTGAGCAAAACACTAAGGGTACTTTTAATAAAATTGAAATAAAATGTAAAATAAATGAGAAAATCTTTGCAAAACAGTTAACGTCACTGCTTGCTGATCAAAAAAAAACACAGCACTTATGCGGCTGCACTCACTAGCCCAACAAGTTCACTTCACTGATGGACTGAGGTGAGCAAAACAAATGAAATAAAATGAAAGATTAATTAAGAAAAATTGACTTGGTCTCTTACTGTTGCTAAAACAAAGCACAAACTATAGAGCTGCAGCACCAGTACTAATAAGATTAGCTGAACTATACGCTAGTAGTAATTAATTAATATTATTACTTTTATTTATAGCTAATTTAATTAACTATTAAGATAAGAAAGAATTAGAGAATTATTGATATTACTGATTTTAGATTAGACACTAGTAGATGTTCTGAATGTCTACAGTACACTCTACACTAGTATACTATTACTAACTATAACTGACAAATATATATATTTTATAATGAATTCAATTATTAATTATATTAATTAATATTACTGATTTTAAATTAGACACTAGTAGATGAATGTCTACAGTACACTCTACACTAGTATACTATAGTATATATATATATATGACTGACAAATATATATATATATATAATATTATAATGAACTATTAAATTATAGATTCTATTAAATTGTAATTTATAAATTCTATTTAATTTATTTAAGCAGGACACTGAGGCACTGGGTGAGGCACTGAGGCACTGGGTGCACTGTCAACTCAACAGCACTTACACTAAAGTTGATGACAAATTAATTTAAAAAAAATTAAATTAATCAAATTATTATTATTAAATATATTAATTAAGTAGCACTGAAGTGAGGATGAAGTACACAGTGAGAAATGGCAGGCTAAGGCTTACCAGTCTCACACAGAACAGAACAATCTCTCTCTGTAACGCTCGGATGCAGCACAGCAGTGTTGCCAAAGCAGTCACAGCGAAAAATGAATGGATCTCTCAGGCAAGCTCTGGTCTTATAAAGGCGCCTTCAGAATTCAAAAAACAGCAGCACAGGCATTGGACGAGACCCTTAGCGTTACGTCACAAGAGTGAGCTGATTGGACAGACGAGGATCAGCTCACTCCTGTTTGAAATTTTGGCGGTTGCGCGGCAAAAACGAAGACGATCACGAAGAATCTTCGATTCTTCGTGATTGTGAGTCTTCGTCTTCGCCTACGGTTTGCCGGCACTGTATTCTGTTCTACGTTCCTTCGGAACGAACAAAAAAACGGCCTCTTCGTGCTCGTTTTCATGTTCGCCCGAAGACGAATGCACAAGTCTAGTGAATATATATACAATAAAAGTATAAATTTTGTGATGTATGATGATTTTTTTTAATGAAGTTCATATATTTTACATGAATATACATTTTATATACATGGAAATGTGTCCCTTGCCTGTGTCACCAATAGAAACACAAAAAAATGCAGAGGTGTCATAGTGCTCCATTATTAACCCTTGGCATTCACATTACAATGCTATAATTCACCACCTGACAAAGGGCTATTGAGTTGGTTTAAGACACAAAGAAACAGGCCTCATTTCTCAGGGGTTCTGCTATAGCAACACAGAATGAATTTAAGGCCAAAGAACAAGCTGTCTTCAAGCTTTGTGTGTATTTCCTGCTCTGAATTAGAAAGTGAAGTAATACATTTACCGAAACCACTAGTGTTTTTGGTTACTTAGGCTGTATAGCCTGTCTTGAAGTATTGTTAGTTTAACAAAAAACATGGTTGACATTTGTATTTCTGAAGTGGCAGCTATTTCAAGTTAAGAGTTCCTACTTTTGCACTTTGTCTTTACAATAGCACAAGTAGACACAGGAAGAGTTATATTTGTTAATGTCCAAGTGCATAGTAATAAAGTGTTTTCGCTCTTGTTTGGAATTTTTTTTTATAAAATATGACTTATCGATTCCTTCTACTCGATTTCTTTCAAAATTTAATGTGTCCAACTTAATTTTAGATTTAAGGTTGACAAATATTTCATTAGACTATAAGGATATGTGTATTTGTTTCTCACATAAATTTAAATATGATTTAGAATTACAGACATTTTGGTCTATTCACTAAGGGCCCAGTCAATGTAATTGGAAGTTGAGTTGAAAAAGCAAACTCACACAACGTGGACACAATGGTCCAACTTGCAAATCCAGCAATCTCACCAGAAAAACTCTAACTCACAAGGACTCAACTGAACCCCAAGTCAATGTGAGTTATAATGGATAGCAATTGGCAAATTCAAGTGGAGTCGACTGCATGAGAGTTGATGGGTAGGTGTTCTGCTTGACTCACAAAAGTGGCTCGATGCCCAAACTTCAATTTACCTCTTCAGAGAAGGAAATATGAACAAAAAATAAGTGAATTACTTCAAAGTTGTAGTTGTTCTTGCTATTAAGATACGTCCCTCGTCAAATTAGCCACAACAATCACAATTGGATTGCAGTAAGACAATATTTGGGAAACATGCTTCTGACGTGTTATTTGCTAGCCAGATTGATATTTATCAATTTTAAGTTGCCATCTGATTTGTCTAGTAATGAATTCACAAGCTCATGCATGGTCACTTGCAAGAGCTCAGAATGTGACTCTCAATCACCTGTATGTCACGAACAACTAGCAAGCAATCACATCAACTTAACAGCATCTATTTTGTCAGTAAGTTTGAAAGTTTCTTATTGTATCTTACTATGACTGTATTATTCTTGCCACTAAAGACATATTGGACTGACCATAGATCAAGACTGGTGTACTAGAAATGTTTTTAGTTCTATTGCAATATAATTACTAATATATGCTCTATATTTTAAATATCTTTGTTATATTTTATATATTTTAAATATATTTGTGTCCTAAGGACAACATAGTAAGAGCTTGCTTTAGACTTTTCCAATCAGGTGAGACTTATGTCAGATCTGTATGTACAAGTTCATACAACCACACAGGTATGATCTTTCATGCCTTCAGTGTGGTTAGGATTATGCATGAACCGTGCCAGCTGAGGTAAGTTTGGCATGAGTTACAGTTTGTATCTTTTTGCAAAACTTATCACTTGGACTATACAAACATGAAGCTGTGTTAACTTGTGAAATGAAGACATTGTTAAAGCATATAATGTTGTTCTTCTATGCTTGAAATGTTTCAGACAGCTTTATACGTCAACATGTGCTTACGTCAATTACATATTTTGAAAGCAACAATGCATAACCTGTCAAATTAAATATGCCTTTACACATTTAGATGGGTGACGCTTTTTGAAACTGATGACTGAAAGGTAAAAATACCCCTTCGTTCTCTTCCTGTTCATATGGTTTGAACACTGAAGAAGAAATAAGTATATTTCAGTAACTCTAATCTAGTGAATTTACCATGCAAGTTGTGTGTGATTTAGCTCCCTTAGAGAATTAAATATTTTTTTTATTTTCTTTCATAAGGAGGTGGTAGTATAGGAACAAACCATCCTAGCGCTGCCATCACAAATCTGGGGACACAGGACAAACCTAAAGACGGAGCCGACTACCTCCTTGTCACATCATGCTCCTCCAATCACCCCACCATATGCTCCTCCCATTGCCTCAACCCATGCTTGTAATAGGGCATTAGGCCCCAAAGTCCAGAATAGAATCACCAGGCCTCAAAGCCCAGATAGAGGCCACACGGCTCTACTCCCCAGAATCTGTATCTCTTACTAAGCCTTAAAATGCTGCAAATATGGGCAGCAAAATCTTTGAAATTTTGTTAAGATTTGTTCATTTTTTAAGCCTTCATTTCCGAAACCTCCTGGATGTGCATCCGCTCGTTTGTTTTCTCTGCCGTGACTGACAGATGTGCCCTCGATGAATGATTTTTCTGTGGGTGGTAGGCTTTTCTAGGCGGTCTCGTGCTCTGCTGATAGTCTTTTGACACTTAGGGCGGAGCTCACCACATATCCTTGCAGAAACGCAGTAGTTTGACACATACAGGCAGGGGCGTCCAACGTGCAGCCCAAAGGCCAAATGCAGCCTGCCAGACTTCGAGGTGTGTGCTTGGGTGTCAGTGTGGCAGAGCCTGTTCTGATGTGTGTGGGTGTTGGTGGGGCAGAGACTGTCTGTATTAATATGCATTATAAAGCTAAAAGGCCATATTTTCTCTCAGTGAAAAATGAGTGCGGCCCACGCACACATACATTTTTGATGAAGCGGCCCACTGCAGAAAAAACTTGGACACTCCTGTTTACAGGCTTCTGTGGATTCTTTACTTTTCTCCCGAGGAAGCCAAGTCCAAACTTGGCTAAACGCATCGAGACTATCACACAGATTGATTTTACATCTACCCCAATCACGAGTAGTGGGGCTCAACCTATGTTAATAAGAGTTTGTGCATAACCTTTCTGTTGTGCTATTATTTTCTGTAAGTGTATTTTTATACTTTCATTGAGGTGCTATTGTGATACTGTGCCACTGGAGTTCTTTTAGGTCGCAGTCCTGTCCCATTGGGTTGGATGTCTGCTAGTTTCTACCCAGCGCCCTACTATTGGTGCTGCTTTATCAGCTTCCTTGAGAAATTCAGTCCTATTGCTTGCTCATGGATGCATGTGTGTCCATTGGTGTAGTGTTGTAGTTGTCGCTTCCTAAAACCTTGGGACGCCAGTATCTACCCAATGCCCTACTGCTTCTGCTGTTGTCACTTTTTGCCCCCTTTACCCTAAGGGATCAATTAATAAGAATTGCCTAATTTTTGGAGTAATTCAGTCCCATACCATGTGGTTAAATGTGTCTATCTGGCTCTGCCTGTCCAGTGCCATAGTGCAGCTGCCACTTTATCACCTTCCTTACTCTGAGGTATGAAATCATAAGAATTTTATGTTTTTTTGTAGAAATTCAGTCCCACACCATGTCTAACTATCTGCCAGTACATGCCATGTGCCCTAGTGCTGCCGCCACTTTGCTCTGAGGCATCAATTTATAAGACTAATCTAGTTTTTGGTGTTGTACAAACTCTGGTTCGTTATAAGAACAGACAGGCAAGGATTGCATATTTTCCTGGAACCCAGGTAGAGATCAAGTGCTCATCAAGATGCATCAGAACATCCACATGAGACATTAGTCAGACATTAATCAGGTGAACCTGTTACCTTTTGCTTTACAAAATCAGCTTTTATAGTACGGTAGGTTATTCACTGACATGCATATGGATTTTGTTTTGTAAATGATAATGTTAGGTTATTTAATTACTTCTGCTATTGGAGGTGAGTAAGTGTATGAACTTTACAATTACGGCATATGAAACCTCCATACTAAAATATTTCATACCTAAGGTATTTTCATTCCAAATCATTCTTTTGATGTGTATATTTTGATGAAATTTAACTGTTATTTGAGATAGTTCAAAGAAGAATGGAGTAATTCAGAGCTTTAAGAAAAATGTTGATTGCAGTAAGGAAATTATCTATATTTAGTCTAAAAGGAATAAAGCAAAACTGAGAGGTGAAAGGATTATTCAATATTTTTCCAAAATGTTGAGAGTATTTATAGAAAATTGTCTTAATCTTTGGGATGACCGCAGGTTTAGGACCCTTTTTACAGTATATATATTTATGCCAAATATCCTGATGCAGGGCCAGACTGGGCATACAAAGCACCCTTGGCACATTAAGGCCAGATATGGCTGTTGGCTGAATACCCAACTTATATTTTTATACTTATGTAGAGTATAGCCATGCATATCCAGCTGATGGCAGCACACTACAAGACCTGATCTGCTGCCAGTGTAGCTCTAATGATACTGTAAGTATTGTGCAGCCTACCAGGCATTTGCCCCATGTGTCTGATATTCAGTACTGTGTCTATGTGCATATTTTAATTTCCTTACTGTGTTTACAATGGCTGTAGTCAGGGGTGTAACTAGAAGCCTCAGGGCCCCGGTGCGAGAATCTGTTAAGGGCCCCCCCACCCCCATCTACCCCCTTCTCACACCATCTACCCCCTCTCCCTACCTGCCTTTGTAGGTCACTTACCGTGCAGTCCTGTGGTGGGGCGTGGGGCCTCTGTCTTGCTGCTCTGCCGTGGTGGACGCGGCTTCACTACTGAGCGCCGGCATATGACGTCACATGCCGGAGCTCAGCGTGAAGCGCCGGCACCCGAGACAGACGCCTCACGCTACGGGGTCGCAGTCGGGGCAGCGCTGAGGCAGGCGGCGGCAGGGAGCAGAGGAGACAAAAGGACACCCCTTGGGCCCCCCTGACTGGCAGAATTCCAGGGCCCGGTCGCAGTTGCGACCCCTGTGACCCCGGTAGTTCCGCCACTGGCTGTAGTAATAATTGCTTTACATGGGAACTATACAGGTATCACCATTTTTAGGGCCATAGGATCATGTGCAGCCTTCTAAAACAATATATATACAAAACACAGGATGTTAGAGTGGCCTACTCATGACATGGAAAATGAAGAAACATTTATATAAAATGTTATTGCAATGCTTATGTTGGAGGCACATGTCATGGAAAAATATGGATTTTTTTTTTTTTGCAGTAATAAATGAAGAACTGAAATCATCCATGTTAAATCCAGGAAGCACAGGCAAAAAATTTAATTAGGGAAAAGAAAAAATGTCGGTGCGCTAAGCTAGTCACAGGCTCAAATAATACAAATGTATAATACGAGGCCTACCAAACAGGTGTAAGCATGCTGCAAAAAACAGTGTATTGGCTGTACAATGTATACAAAAAACAAAAACTGTCTGCGCTTCTTACCCTAATAAAGTTGGCAACAAATATATAAACAATGTAAATGAGAGGTTTTGGTTATATGAATTGGCCAAAGCATAATTAAGCTCACCCGCCACGTCAAGGCACACTCTCAATAGGGTGAGAACCTATAGGGTGAGAAGCGCAGACAGTTTTTGTTTTTTGTATACATTGTACAGCCAATACACTGTTTTTTGCAGCATGCTTACACCTGTTTGGTAGGCCTCGTATTATACATTTGTATTATTTGAGCCTGTGACTAGCTTAGCGCACCGACATTTTTTCTTTTCCCTGCTTGCACATATTTGAGGTTGTTGGCTCCTCATCAGTCTGGTTGCAGCTTGCTGTCCAGGGGTTAATAGGGAGGAGGTTTAATTGCACCTCCCCCAACACATTAATAAGGTTTTGGTAGCAGTATAAACTGCTTTGTGTGCCCACTATGTAGGAGGTGAGAGTAGGTTCTCACCCTATTGAGAGTGTGCCTTGACGTGGCGGGTGAGCTTAATTATGCTTTGGCCAATTCATATAACCAAAACCTCTCATTTACATTGTTTATATATTTGTTGCCAACTTTATTAGGGTAAGAAGCGCAGACAGTTTTTGTTTTTTGAAAAAATTTAATTATCATAATATCAAGGAGGTACACTAAATATATAGTTGTGTCATTGCAGAAATACATGGTCCCAAGACCTGAATTTTCTAAAATACAATATTTTTGGAATTATTGTCTTTTTTCTCCTTGTGCAAAGGTGCATACAACTCCCAATAGTCTGCTCCCATTAGAAAATAAGGCATTCAGACCCAGTGTTCTGGAAAATATTTATTCTTGTCTTTTCCTACGTTTTGATTGTTTAGACCTAGTTGATAAAGGTTAATTTGGCTAAAATACTTTGATACATTCTTTCCATGCCAGATATTCACATTTTTATATGCATTCATGTTAGTCATGTTTGAAATACTTCTCACTTTTCTTGGCGTAGTAATTGACTTTATGTGGTCTGGCTAAAATACAGTATTAATGCTTCAGAAATATAAGGTTTATTTTCTAGTGAGGGGTTTACAGGAAAGCTGCAATCTAAAGACACCAACTTCGTTATTAAGGGTCAACCTTGTTTAGAATTTCCTATAAAATCAATCGGGTGGCTTTCAATGTATCCCACTGATTTCATTATGCATTACACAGGTTGAATCTAGTTCTTCTTGCAGTGAAAACATACTGAGTTTGCCCAGACATAATCTGCAACTCTCCTGTAGACTCCCAATTTAGTGAATAAACCTGTCTACATCTATTTTTGTAGATTTAGAATTATGTACTGGTATTTGTTTTCTCCTTTATTTAGACAAGATTAGAGACTAGACAGGTAGCCATCTTTAATGCAGTTTATGGCTGAGTAAATATCCCTAACTTGAAGGATGAATGCTTAGAATTTAGGATCCTTGGGCTAATATGATACTACAGTATATGCAGAAGAGAAACAAAGCAATACATTGGGCAGAAGTCAAGTGTTTATGAGTAATGTTAAGGCATTGTCACCACATGAAGACATAACTAATTATTTGTGTACATAGGCATCAATGTCCTCTTCTATAACTAAGTCTCACAGCAATGGTTTATTCTTATCCTCACAAGCCCTTAGTTCTGGATTGGTTTCTTTATGTAGTGCCAGGCTACTTTTGCCAGTTATGTAAAAACACATTCTGATGCCACCCACGTGACACAACATTGTACGGTACAGTCTGAGGTTTATAACCACTGTACATCTGTCTGGAAATTTATAGACACTGCGTATGTTCCAGCACATAACCTTTGGTTTTAAGCAAATAAAATTGTTCTAACTTTGTACAGTTTAAAAAGAGTTTACAATTTTGTGACCACGTTGTTCAATAAACTTTATAGCAGTGTTTGTTGTATTTTTAAAAGAAATCAGAAGACTTACAGAAGGTTCATGTGTTGTATAGTAAAAAAAAAAAGATTTGGATTATTTAGTTGTATTAACAGTTGAATTAAATTACAATCAATGGAATAAAAGAAACTCTTTTGGGTATTGAGGCTTGATGACAGACAAGCAACTTAGCCAAAATGGCTGACATTTCTTAACTCACTTCAAATAGGATATAAAATGTCTGGTCTAGTTGTGAGCTTTGAGGCACAGGGCTTGTTGTAAATGAATATGCTTTGGAGATTGCATTTCAGATATTTAGTAAAACCTATTAAAAAATAAAATTAGTGTGTGTAAAGGTGAGCCTTTACTGTTTAATGGGGGCATCTGGCTCTTGTGCTCACATATAATATCCTCCTTATCAGGCTTAAAAGACTTCTGGCACCTGTACCATACTTCTAGAACTTAACCTCCAGCTCTCTTTTTCAATACCCAAGAAAAAAAAGTATTTATCTAGTATAGAATCCCCCCAATGTCATCCCCTTTCTGGCTGAGAACCATCTTCTCTAATACCTACCAGTTAGCTCTCTTCATCATGTCTCCTATATTTGTACTCCTGTTGCACTCTACTCCCTCTAGATTGTAAGCATGGGAGCTGGACACTCTAAGGTACTGGTTTGTCTCTACCTGCCAGTTTGAATGTTAATCTCCATTCCATATGTGAAATGCTATGTACATTGTTGGTACTATATAAATTAACATACTAATTAATAATAATAATATTAATAATAATAATAATAATAAATGTGATGTTCTTCTAAAATGCCATTGTAAGATGCAAACAATTCTACGGAAACTTACAAAATAGGTAGCACTGCATGGATGCATGGTGGGTTAGTGTCATTTGTGTGTGAGTTCTATAAAAAGAATGGGAGACATTATAGGTTTGTGTTTACCCTTTCATAAAGTTACTATTGATTCCAAGAAATTTAGCAGGGTGGCTGATAGGTATGATTTTGGTAAATCTGGTTCTTTTGTAGCTTAAAAAAAATCCTAATGTAATATTACATAGGAAGTCAAGTTACTGGTTATTTATATAATCACAGTCCAAAGAGAACTGGATTTGCCGCAGAAGAGATGACTGCAGAAAATGTACAACTAAGCCAGCCAAAACAAACAGGGCTTCCTTTAATGTGCCATATGTAGCAATAGAATAACTTTCCCCATCAGTCTGCTAGGAAAACAAAAAGTTCACACAAAAACTCTTTCAATATAATCTAGTTGAAGGTTTTATGTTTAAATGTTCAAATGATCCCATTTATTTAACGCAATTTGGTGTTTAGTCCAGCCATTTTCCTCAATCAAGTTTACATTCAGCTTTGGGACACACCTACATTTTCAGACTTCTTTGTAAAATGGCTGTGAATTATCCTTTTATGTGATCTATGGAGTGATTTCCTCCTTAGGCTGCCAGTTACAGTGCAATGTGAGGCCAAAGTGACCAGAGAGTGTTAACGTGATGGATACTGCCTAATGTTGGACGTACTTCAGCTTTTCCAAACAACATTCTTGTACAGATTAGAGGCCAACCTAAAAGGAAAGTTAGGCCAATTAAAATAGTAAATGAAATGGTTCAAAGTGTTTTCTCTGGCAAAAATATGTAATGTCAAGAAAACACACGGCACACACCTAACGACAAAATAAAACTTATTATTTTTATACAATAATATTGGGGTGTCATATATCATTTGTGCCAAAATTTTGTGTACTTATTTATATAAATATTATACCTACACAAGATTTCAAACGAAGAGCTACTGTAATACTCATCATTTATACCGGCCAGTAAATATCTATAGCTTTTTCCCCTTTGTGTAATCATTTGTTGGCTCTTCAGGAAATGATCCATTTTATTTTGCATTATTTCTTGGGTGCAATAAAATGAGACTCATTTAGCCCACCCAGGGCTATCCCTAGCCAGCAACCTGGGATGGTGCCTGGGCCCTTAACGTTGGGGGTTGTTGACTAAAAGCAAGTACAGAGCTCAGCACCATCACACCCTATTAGTTAGGTAACATAGGCAAGGGCAAGCATAGAGGGTTCTCTATCAGTGTTCTGGCCTAGGTCTGAGAGTCCAGGGGGTACCAGCCCCTTTGCCACATTGCCAGCAAAGACTACACTCTTTGAAAATTGGCACTTACTTAGTGGATCGCCCTTGTAACAAACTCATTTGTACTATGGAAGTCTGAGTGAGGCTTAGTCTTTTCACCTATGCAAGTGTGAATCCCTGCTAGAGTCAGGTCAGGGGGTCTGGTGCTGGAGCTGCCCTGGGTCAGGCTAGAATCGCAACCCACTTAAATACATCACTGGGGAAATATAACTCGAATGGGACACTATTCAGGTTTCCAATTGTTTGTTCTTCAAATTACTAACTTCCTTTTAAACACCTGCATATTAGCACAGATAGTTTCTCCAAAAAAAGTTGCATTCGCCTGTAACTGTTATATGCCAATACATACATACATATCACATTTACTTGTAGGTATACGTAGGTGTCTGTTCTGTGTCCAGAACACATCAGCTGTATGAGTTTTGCTCTCATGGGAAAGTCAACGCTGCCCATGGTCACTTTTATGATTTTAATCACAGAAAAATCAAACAGGGAATGCCTTTCTCTAAATCGCCTGGAAAATATGCTGGAAGAAAAATATAAAAAATAGAAGCCAGGCATGTAAGGAAAAAAAAACAATGAAAGGCAATTTCCAATTAAGCTTCAAACTCTTTAGGATTGCAAGCAAAATTCACTGAACATTTTTCATAGTACTAGACGTTACTTTAAATCATCCCACTGAATTATGCAATGTATAAAAAAAGAGGAATTTCTTTTAAATGTTCTCATTTCCTACAGGAGAAATGTATACATAAAGAAATGACTATTCAGTGGCGTTAACTAAATTCCTGCATGTAGAGACTAAGCAAAATTAGTCTACAATTATGCATGAATAGAAACGTACATATTCTGCAGAGCCAAAATTATGTTCAAATGTATTCATTTCAAGTACACTAACCTTAGGTGTCAGGTTCTATGTTACCCTTCTGTGGGATTAGTAGACCCCATCTGTGTAATGATACAAATAAGAGAAACACAGCAGTATAACTATGCAATTACTTAGGAATTTAGGTGTCTTACAGAACCACAGTTATATATATTCTTTTTAGGTCCATTAAATTGAATAACAAGACCTTTGGAAAGCAAAAATGTAAATGTGATGGTTTTCTTGCTCCAGGGATAATTTGCCTGCCAGATCTGGACTGCCCCTGTCTGTTTTGAATCTGATATGTACTTTTCAGTTGCATATTGCAAATATGTAAATCATAGGTCTAGCAATTTATTTCTCAACTGTTAATAAACAAATATTCAATATAAATTGTCTTAGCCAAGCGCCTCATTGGCTGCATGGATGCTTAGCTTCATTAAAAAGAATCCCTATGGATACTAGATGCACCGGTTCCACATGGTTAATGGAAGTTAGCACAAAGCTTTATTTGCCTACTGGAAATTTCCCTTTAGCTCCAACACAATATTTCTTTTCTAAAAAAGTTTCCCAGCTCTGATTGATCTGAAACCAGTGGTATAATGCCACAGTTATATTGAAAGAAATTCTTTATATAATAAAAGAAAATGGAAAAAAGTGCTCATTTAGAACGTCCTAAAATTAACTAAAGCACACAGTGACTTGTAACAGCTAAGATTGTGCCACAAGAGACCTGAGGACATGTCCTTCAATTGAAAAACAGAGCCCAGCATTCAGAAACTGATAACAATGAATGATCTCGTACTTAGGCTAGTCTTCAAAGCTAGGGCATGAATGATATACCCCGTATTTGCTCGATTATAAGACGAGGTTTTTTCCAGAGCAAATGCTCTGAAAAATACCCCTCGTCTTATAATCGGGGTCGTCTTCTCAGACCCCCCAAAAAATGTCTGCTGGGGCCATGCTGCTTACCGGTCGCGAGCAGCGTCTCTTCTGTTAGAAGCAGGAGGACAGGAAGCTTGCAGCGTCCTCACAGAGCTCTATCTCCCCCTCCCTCCTCTGGGGGCGGGGCCAGAGAAGTTGCTCTACAGCCGGTCCCCTGCAGAAGTCTTCGAGTGAGAGATCTGCAGTTCAGGTAAGGGGGTGGGGGAGGGTTTTTGGGTAAGTATGTGTGATTAATGTGTGTTTAATGTGTGAAGTATGTGTGATTAATGGAATGAATGAGTATTTAAATGTGTTTGTGTGTGATAGCATGGATGTGTAAGGGGGGTGGGGGTTGTAGCATGGCATAGGGAGGCTGTAATCCCACTACTATCATCCCCAGGTTCCAGCATGTACTGGCTGCCTTGGCTTGATAGGAGTGTGATTGCTGTTAGCAGTTTGATATATATATATATCAAACTGCTAACAGCAATCACACTCCTATCAAGCCAAGGCAGCCAGTACATGCTGGGTTAAAAGGCATATCATGGGGCTGAGTGGCATATAGGGGGTTAAAATGCATTTCTGGACCTCCAGAAATGCATTTTAACCCCCTATATGCCACTCAGCCCCATGATATGCCTATATACCTCCAGAAATGCATTTTAACCCCCTATATGCCACTCAGCCCCATGATATGCCTTTTAACCCCCTATATGCCAGAGTGGCATATAGGGGTATAAGGCATATCATGGGGCAGAGTGGCAAATAGGGGGGTATAAAGCATTTCTGGGGGCAGAGTGGCATAACTGGGGGGGGCAGGTTGGCAAATAAAAGCTATGATTGAGAAAAATATATTTTTTAAATTTCCTTTTATTAAACATGAAAAAATAATTTACATGAATTAATATTTACTGGTAAAACTTTTTTCCTATAGGGTCGTCTTATATTCAGGCTTTTTGTTTTTTTCCTAAATTAATATTTTGATTTTGGGGGGTCGTCTTATAATCGGGGTCGTCTTATAATCGAGCAAATACGGTAATATTCCTACTATATAAAACATAAGAATATGTACAGTATATCCTTACACAAGAATACCCCAATACAGTCCACAATTTTTTTTTTCAATAATACCTAATGTAATTTTGTTTGCTCATATTACCAATAAATAGTACAGCTTGTTGTTATCTAATAACTCCAATACTATGTCAGAACATCTAAATCTACTTGTGAAAGGTAGATAACACCCATCCCATGCTCAGTTTCACACTTTCACTACTAGGTGGCAGCACATGAGAAAAAAACTACATATACGGTATATGAAACTACAATACATAACCCAGTACAAGGATAACACCCAAACCAGTAAAACCACCATAAAGTGAAAAGTAATAAACTTACAAATATGAAGAAAAGTAAACACCTTCTCAATATTCCTTTAATAATTTGAATGTTTATTCATCTTCTTTTTACAGAAAAAAAATGAAGAAAAAAAATATATATATTTGACTAGATTTGTTTCCTTTGCCTTACATTTGATTAGTGATTTAAATAAATTAGCAAAATTAATAGTAAAATAGTTCTTCCTTACTCTAAGTTTTGAAAAATAATATCTTTTTGTCGCTTTTATTTCCTATGATTCTCAACTTGTTATGTTTGCTAAGAAAGAGGGTATGTATTACTTTCTTTAAACAGAAATAAAGGGGAACTTCATTGAAATATTCTGATTGCATGGATACATGACAGAGAGAATGTGGAAACACTAAAGTTGACATCTTTGTTATGTCTTTTTTTCCCCATAATATTGCTGTTTTCACAGTCTATAAAAATAATTTATAGACATTTCCTGATAGTATGTGTGTGGTACGTCCATCTGTGCTGTTCTGCTATGCCCCATGATCTGCACGGAGACACTATTTATTTAAAGCAGCTATTTTTACCTATTTATTTAAAGGACACAGAAGGAGATTCCCTTTTCATATTGATTTGTTTTCAAGGTCGTTTTAAAAACCAGATGTTTTCCGATCATCGTTTTTGGAGATTTATGACAGGTGCTATATCTGTAGTGAATTAGGTGGTGAATTTTTCTAGTAGGAGTCGGAAACATATGCTTCACTAGCGTGAACAAAGATGTTGCTATTCTGGGGTTACACTTGCTAAACAAATATATATAAAAATTCCTTAGAGTGTTTCTTGGGCTCCAGAAAGGGAATGTTTTGAGAGAATGAACCACTTGATTTTTCACGTAGCAGTCACTATGATGTGTTAGTGCTCACAATGTTAAATATTGACACTTATGATGCAGAGTTCTTTTTTCACGTGTATAAAATCCCCATGATGGTTATTAATTTGTATTTAGTGTTAATGATTGATATTAGGTACTTTTTAGGACGCTTCTAAATACTTTTAATTTAATTAATTTTCTCCCTAACAATAAAGCATATACATGATTACTATTTTGTTTATTGAAGCCCAAGGTGCTGTCCTCCTATTTTGAGAAATCCAAAACTTTGTCCATGTGACTTGTGCAAAGGTGCAATGATCAGCAACAGAGGACTAAGCGCCAGTATTGTTCAACAATAAGAAAGCTCCCGTTTAGTCCATAGAAATAAAATGAAATCTCACTGTGGCGGGCAGAAAAACTCCTCACCGGTTGCTCAGGTGCAAGTGGGAAACACCTTCCTTCCACCAACAAGATGATAACTGAAAATGGACACCGGCGATTCCAATTAGTTAAACTCCATTTGTGAATTATATATACAAAAAACAAAAACTGTCTGCGCTTCTCACCCTAATAAAGTTGGCAACAAATATATAAACATAATATAAATGAGAGGTTTTGGTTATATAAATTGGCCAAAGCATAATTAAGCTCGCCCGCCACATCAAGGCACACTCTCAATAGGGTGAGAACCTACTCTCACCTCCTACATAGTGGGCACACAAAGCAGTTTATACTGCTACCAAAACCTTATTAATGTGTTGGCGGAGGTGCAATTGAACCTTCTGTCTCTATCTTTGGGATTCTGTGGTGCCACTTTCCCCTCAACAGATACTCTGTCCACGTCCAGGTTCCACTGCTTTCTGTTGACAAATTTATTTCCATCCAGCAATTCATCCTTGAGTATAGTGCTATTTGTTTACTCTGATGACAAGAACGGGGACTAATATGGCCAACCCCTTTAATTTCCTTTTGGCTTGCTTGTTAGCAAACTTGTTCTTTGACCTACAGCTTACCTTAGACTACACTTCGAGTCGTGCCCTCTGGAATTCTTCAATATCAAAATGTATATGACTATTTGCCCTCCTCTGACTATAATTCTCTACCCTTCTCTGGCCATGCATACAGTAGCAGACAGCAAGGTTCTGGCAACTGCAGAGTACTTCAAGTCTCAAGAGTTTGTTCTAGGTAAAATTAAATACTATAATTAAAAACAATACTTATTTTTAATATAATAGCGTATTCTCTAGTTTTAACTTTTACTTCTCATGCCAGTGGTGGAAATTCTAAAGTTATTGCATATAGTAGGAAATCTATTGGGGTTGCTGATTCTCAGGATCCTATGCCACTCTGCTCAGACACCAATGTAATGTATACTTACCGAGTTTGTGTTCTTACGCAGAGCCAGCCTTATGGGTGTGCAAGCTGTGCCGCTGCACAGGGCGCCATGGCAGCCGCCATGCCGAGGCGGCAGGGAGAGGAGGAGAAAGAGGCGACAAGTGGTCGCGCATGGAAAAGTTTTTAGGAACTGCTCGCCCCCCTTTGTCTCCTCTGCTCCCTACCACTGTCCTGACTGCGGTGGTGGGAGCTCGAGGCCTTGGGCGTGGTGTGGCGCGTCAGCAGTGAAGCTGCGCATGCCGCGGCAGGACAGTGAGACTGAGGCCTCGGGCTCCCACCACAGGACTTCACTAGGGTAAGTGAACTGCAAGGGGGGGGGTATAAGTGAACTGCAAGTATATCACTTAATATTTGGTTAATTATTTTAAAAGTTTTATATTGAAAAAAGCTTTTTGCCGAAAATAGAAATGACTTGAGTTTGCCTCAAGGTACTGGAAAATCTAAATTTTTGTGGTGTTTTCTCAGCATACTAGCCTGCTTTATTTTAAATCTGAACTGGGTAACATAAATATAAGATGGATTCTTCTGCAAAAATGTATGTTCAGTTCACATACATGAAATTCTAGTAATGTTTATATTAAAAAGATGTATTCTGTTACTGTAAGGACAAAAGAACCTGACAAGATGGTTTTCATATGCTTGATTAATGGGCATGGAAAGAGAGATGAGAACATTTAGTTTCTGTTCATCCATGTGTTTTCTTTCTCTGTAGGCCATAGGTTCCATTGCAACCATGTTATCCTCTAGGCCTATTCCATAATTTCTCTTGTTTGATCGTATCTAAAATTGGAATGGAATATGTTCTTGAACATTAATGTAAAGTGTTAACAGAGCTGTACATTTTAAAATGTTATACAAATATGTATCTTATGTTTGGACATACTTTAATACAAGACATGTTGTATTATTAGGTTGGCTTAAAGATACAGTAAACCCAAGAATACACCGACACAACAGAAGCCAGGAATGCTGGAACCAGAAGCTCTTGCATAGGGTGCACCAAAGAGTTTCTATCGATCCAGGTGACTGTATAAGAGCAACAGGGGTAATCACAAGCAAAAATCATGATCATGCATCTGATAAGCAGATGAAAGGAGGAAAGTTCAGTATCAAATCATGCAAATGAGACCCTGTTTCGACCACAAGATTTATGCAGTAACAGAATAATAACGAATGCACATTAACTGGGTCCTTATAGAGTACAGCCATTCTGTTGGTGGAATTTCAGCAGTAACATCTATGTGGTGTTCAGCTGTTCTTTTCCACAAGCCACTGCACCAGAGGGCATATATACAGGAGCAAAGAAAGAAAGATTTGTTACCAGAGACAGTTTTCTGTATACACCATTCTTGACAAAAAAGATTGGATCAGTCATTGTGACTGACCACCTGCCCTTATGAAAGAACCTACTGTGTTGGAGGCTTATGCAATACAGTGTTACTTTTCTAATATACACACATGTAAAACATGTACATACACTGTGTTAATAAAATCCCCCCAAATGGCCTAATATTCTTAGTTTATTCCTTCCAAAATGGATTGCCATATACAATAATGTGTAGGTTACCACTGACAAAACAAAACTGGTTTTACCTCCTTCTGTTACAATAAGCTTCCCATACCTGCAGACTCTGAGGCTATTGTGTCATATTTTGGGTAACTTTCACTATACACTTCACTGAGCTGATTATTTATGCCAATGGTAAGTCTGTTCCTCCATAGACTTTATTATTATTCATTATTCAGAGTGCGTGCTTGGTGACAGACTGAACCATTCATATTGACTAGTAGATTGGGCTAAGATAATACATTTTTATTGCATTTTAATAGTATAGGAAGAACCTCACTTCACTCTCCATATAAATCCTCTACTTTTGTGTCTTTTTGGATACTTGGCAAGTTACCACTGAGAGCCCATCCCTTGACACTTCAAGCCGGATGAGATCCCCACAAAAGAGAACATGGTCTTTTTAATACCCCCTGCAACAACCAAAAATTTAAGAAAACCACACCAAAGTTTGAGAGAGGCACCCCGTCCCCAAATAATAAACCAACCCAAAGTCCCTCCAGTGCCACCAACCTGACAACCAACCCCTGTTGCCTCCGGCTAAAGCCAGACATTTCCCCAGCTGCGCTCCATAGCCTCTTTCACCATCACATGGTGGCAGTTGTAGCCCCAGCACCAGTACAGGGTGCATCAACTTCCACCTAGCGATCCTCCCCAACAATTCTGATTCAACTACTGAACTGGTTTCCACTGAGGTGCGAACTCCCATACCAGTGCCCCTGTCAACAAAACCATAGGTAACCCAGCTGTGAACCACTATACCTCACTGCAGCTCCCAACAGGCCCAGTACACATGAGAATGACTGATAACCCACATGCTAAATGAGGTCCAGAAAAATGAGATAGAGATGGGGGTAACCAGAATACCTCCAGCTACCTTGCGCAAGCCACCCCCAAGTAGCCCAAACTTCAAACAAAAGTTTACAACCTCTGCGGCCTGACCAAGACATCGGCAACAAATCCCGGAGGACCAAGAAGGACAAACTATTCGCCGATGTAACCTCCCAAAAAAGCTAACATAACCTACTGGGCAAATGGAGTTGCAAACCAGGATAGGACATCCCACAAGCGACCGAAACTGTCATAAGGCCCACATGCCACAAACCTCTATCACCTTGTTCCTAAGGCAGCCTGGCTCCACTAGGCTGGGAAAGGTATGCGCGTACACAACCTCCGCTGCAGCCCGTTCTTTCGCCGGCGCTCGGTGATAGCCGCCCGGTGGAAGTGCCGGCAGCAGTGGGGATTACCAGACAGGAGGATCCGGGTTCCCTGCAGTGCTGCGGGGGATCTGGATCTTAGTCTCATAGTCAGACCTCTATATTTTGCTCTGAAAAAACCTCATCTTATAATAGAGCAAATATGGTAATTTACTGCTTAGCAAATTCCCAAATGCCTCTGTTTTTTTTAACGTTTTTGTGAACATGTGAATTGTGCTTTTATATTTAGAAAATTGTGTTTTAGCTTCATTAATGCCTGTGGAAGGGACCTAACAACTTGGTCTCGAAAGCTCACAATTAAACTCTCCGTTAAATAAATGGTATCATTTTACTTTTCTCCTGTTTTCTCAACGGTTAACATGGTACAAACCCTTTTATCATTTCACTTTAGATGTGCACCATTATATTTGGGCCAACTTGTGGAGTTTGAACTTTTGTAGGCAGCACTCACTTCTATTAAAGTGAGTGATACATTTAAAGTGACCTCACACCATTGTAATAATTTTTATTTTCTTAGCGCTTATCAGCACCTGCTTTGTTTTTTACGTATTTCATCTGTACTTTATTGTAACAAATACAGCACTATTCAGAATTAAGTACATGCCTACGTATGAAATTGTCCAAAACTGTAAGAGAAAAAAGGAAATGGTCAGTTTTTAATTAAAGTCATATTTCTGATATGCTCATAAATCATTTTTTCTTTACCACTCTTTTATAAAAAGTATCCAAAAATGGACATGAAAAGTGTAAATAGGAAACAATGATTATTTAACTAAATGATTAGTAAAATGTATTGCAAGTTAGTTAAAAATAGTTCATGTTGTAACCTATTTCACTAGAATGGAATGCAAACCAGTAATGGAATGAAGAACCCAGGAAGCAGGCTCGCTGAAACTGCTGCATCATTTTACCTTTGCACTGGTTTTGCTTGAACAATGACAAACAGTTGACGTGAAAGCTACAATTGTGTTGCTTTGACCTTGTTAGGCTGTGTTGACATTCTGCATTCTATACCGCTGACAATGCCGGGACAATGGAATATATATACATATATATATATACACATATGGAAACAATGCAATTCTATTGTGTGGTAAAGGTGAAGCCGCACTACCATTGTTTGTGATGCACCGTTACCCTTTTCTTTATAGAAACGTGGAGTAGATAACTGGAACAGCCTTCCAGCAGAAGTGATAGAGGTTAAAACATGGGATAGGCGTAAGGCTATTGTGACAAGACCAAAGGTTGATTAAGGTTTTGTATGTTTTTTTAATTGAATATTTATTGTTCAATAAACATGTTGGTAAACAGTCGTTTGTAAAAACAGATAAGTCGATAAGCAGTACAGCGCAGGGCAATACACATTACAGTACGACTTGGTTAATGGAAAGCTCAATAGAGCAGTCCTGTAAATGATAACAATTAACCTCTTAACATTTGGATATACCCTCTCCGATTTCCCAGTCACATGAGAGTTTCTAGAAGAAGCCTCCACCCTCCCCTCAATAACATATGTAGAAACTGGTGGTGTACGTGTTGGGGACCTTAAGTTTCATATGGTAGCGCTACCCCTTTAATTACAAATGAGAAGAAATGGTGCCCCTGTCTGCAGTACAGGGAAATGCATATGTTTCTCGCAAAATTTACCACACCCACTGCCCCAAAGCTCCGCCTACTCTGTCCAGCTCTGAGCAAGTGTTTCCCCATTATGCATGGGCAGGTGTTATAGCATATCCCTCATTAGCATACAATTGACCAGACATAGATATTATATTGTGCAGCTCGTAATAAGCATAAACACATAGTGAGTCTGACATACTGTATGTCATACAGCATAAATCCCATTGCTTTATAATGATATAGACCATGAGAATGTTACAGCACAATTTCACAACTCTAGCGTGTGAGCTCTCTGCATTTTACTGTGTGTTGTGTACAGTTCTTTGAAGCTCCCCCTTGCTCTAGCCGATATAAGCCTGCATTTGCTTCCTACTACCAAGTGCATTTCTTTGTTCCTGAGTTCCTGTGTATGACCTTGCTTCGTCTGACTATTATTATTATCTTTTATTTATATAGCGCCAACAGTTTACGCAGCGCTTAATACAATACATATATTCAAGGGGTATGACAAGACGAGAATTGACAGACTAAGACAAACCAATACATTGGGTGGAGAGAGCCCTGCTCACAAGCTTACAATCTTGACCCTCCTGGCTCCTGATTCCTGGCATTGGTACCCTGAGTTCGCTGATCTCCTGACTCTTCTGACTACCCACTTTGGTTCCTGCTTTGTCTTTTGGTGTGCGCTCCAGGATCACAATCTCACTTTGTTCGTTTGGTTTTTACAATAAAGGTGTTTTGCACTATATGTTTTGTGTCCGTCTGGTTCCTGGTCCCTAACAGTTTCCACAGAATTGCCATAACTGTGTACTGAGCCAGGCCTTGATGGTGGTACACTATAACTCCCATCATTATATACTAAGCCAGATAGAGATATTGGCACAGTATAACTCATATTATTATATAGCAAGCCAGACACAGATGGTGGTACAACATAACCTCCATCACTATATATATATATATATATATATATATATATATATATATATATATATATATATATATATATATATATATTAAATCTTTATTTGTTCCAAACAATATGTCCCAAATCTAGAATAATTTTCCTATGTATCTCAATCTTTATATATCAAAACATTATGTTTAGATGAAATAACTTTCAGACCCTTAAGGTGATGAATTTTCAGGCATTTCAGAAGTTTCAGCAACAATATGTTCCATGGATCTTCTTATCAGTTCACATTTTGTGTTATTAGCCTAGTAGATTCAACACATGGATTATGGATTCATTGCTCAAAAATGTCATTGTTTAATTTTATTATGTTATTTTTATTATTAAGGGTCCTATAATGCAATCAGCTTATAGTAATATAAACACACTTTGCTTAGGCCCATATCTTTATCCTTTCACCAAACAGTCTTCCCCCACCCAATAATGACATAACACGCATTTGTGGGTAAGGACATCGGCCACAGATTTATTACACACATAAACCAGCCCACTACGACCATGAACAACCTGCCAGCTGCTTGGTTCACCGAAATGCAGGTACACTGAATATAACCAAGAGTTCTTGTTCTGGGTACCATCAGTATTCACAGAACTCGTCTCCCCAAGCCTTCTTCTTGGCACTGAATCTTTCAATTAGAAAGGGCTGGCCATGAACTCCCACCACCAGCCTGAGCTGCGGCTGCACCCCAACCAAGGCAAGCGCCTTCTCAATTCCATTTTTTAGCCCAAGATTAAATATATCATTGCCAATGTTATTATATGGACTCCTTCTCCCCTAACCAAGTCTGATTTGTTTCCATCCGAATCCCTATGCCTGATCGCAAGATCCCTGTCCTGGTCACAAAACGAGATACGGCCACATTCAACATCTCTCAAGTGCGTTAGAACTTACTAAAGAAGACAAAATTGGTCTCTGAACTACCTCTGACCAAACAATAACCACCTCTCTAAAGAGTGCATAGCAAAGAGCAATGTCTTCACTTTTGCAAACGGCCCTCTAAATTCATAAGAAATACCTTTTCTTTTTTTCAGATCCTCAAAGAGTTCTTTGCCATGAGGTTCCATGTTGAACTTCCAGTGACCAGTATGAGAGAGTGTGAGAGGGATAACACCAAATTTAACACACCTGCTCCCCATTCACACCTGAGACCTTGTAACACTAACGAGTCACATGACACCGGCGAGAGGAAATGGCTAATTGGGCCCAATTTGTACATTTCCACTTAGGGGTGTACTCACTTTTGTTGCCAAGGTTTAGAAATGAATGGCTGTGTGTTGAGTTATTTTTTGGGGACAGCAAATTGACACGGTTATACAGGCTGTACACTCACTACTTTACATTGTAGCAGAGTGTCATTTCTTCAGTGTTGTCACATGAAAAGATATAATAAAATATGATATATAATATATTGTGAGATACTGTATGTAACTCCGTAAAACAGTAATACTAAAATAATTTCTAATACTAAAAAACTTTCTAAAACACATCTAATTTCTAAACACATTTTCTGCTGTTTATGTACACATTTTTGTGAACAGAACAGTGTGAATCATTCATACACTGTAAATATTCTGAGCTCCTACAAAAACAGGTATATCAGGGTTGGAAAGAGGTATTTGGCTTCCAAATTGGGACTGTCTCTCCTATAAAGCCAGGGCATCTTTGCTACCAGTGTTGTGATTTCAGGCTGTGTCAGGCCAGTTATGGCCAATTCAGAAGCTGTACACTGAGGAACAGGACATGGCTGGTCCATCCCAAAGCATCCTAAAACTTGGGAGGTAGGCTCCTAACCAAGGACACCATGGTTGTATATTCAGGTTTGATGACTGAAAAGCTAGTTAAAGTAAATCTGGCTTAAGAAAAGGCAATTTCACTTTTGATGATATCTAGTTGCCAAAAAATCCTAAAATAACATTTTCATATAAAAATAAAATAGACACATGCTGAATAAGCACAATGCAGCACCTAATTCTTATATTTTTACATTCACTTATATATCAAAGCGTTTAGTATAACAGAAACCTATTTCAGATGCAGATAAATCTTGGATGAATTTGTGTACTTTGGAGAGCTTAAATATGAGAAATAAGAACCAAGATAAAAACCAATAAAAGCCAACCTCAGTTTAATTTCTTTATACTGTATATTTACTCTGAGCTAAATAAAGTAACTGGTTAGGAAGATTTAGAACTGTATTTTGTAGAATATTCTGGTTACGAAGATACCCTAGTTTTTAAATCTTTGCCATAGATTGCTTTTTTTGCATAACATTACTGCACAAATGAAGTATACAGTTTAAAGTGCTGAAGTAGTATGGATTTTAAAGTAGACTTTTGATTAGACACTACAGAGTGCTCTAGTGATAATGGAGCTTTGGGCAGAGGTGTAGTTATGCCCCCAGTTCTACCATGCCGAGGGCATTCTCTCTCTTTTTCAGGCCTTCTTCTTCTTCGGACAGGTATTTAAAGCCATGTATGTTGTCTTACGTAGATGACATAGTGAGGGAGACATATAAGGATCTACACAGATTTTGGTATTATAAATGGACTAGTTCCATGGTAGATCGCTTATCTCCCCAACCAACCCATTTATAACTGTGGCACCCTAGGGAGGCCAGATGTTTTCTGGTGCTAATTATTTATAACAAATGCAGTCCTTCTGGCAGCTTACCAATGACAAAAAGCAATGTTTCAATTTTGTTAGTACTATGTAAATGACCTTTGGGCCCAAGTACCAATTGAAACAATTCAATAGGTTATTTTTTGGACACTAAAAGGGACCAGGGGAAGATGATAGTGAGTAACATTATAATGCAACCAATATATGACATTTAGTCTATTCACTAAGTACAATCTTCAGTTGAGTTATGGGTTAGTTTGACTAATCCGGAATCAAATTCAGATGCATACCCTCGCAAAATACATATTAGTTGTTTGTAAAGACATGTCCCATATAAATTAAAAAAAAACTAAAAGAAACTAAAAATGAAATTAAAAAATGGGGTGCCCAAGATATATTAACCCACTCTATATTCTGTGTAGACGGTAATAATTTATACATTTTAAAGTATTGGCTCAATTTATACCTCCTCACTCCACCCCCCTTTTGGATGGGAGTCTAGTTTAGGATAAAAGTCCCTATGAGAGTCACAGGGCCTGCTCCATGCCTACCCCCTCTCCCTCTATTCTGTGTCCGATGGGAATGGGGCATCAAAATTAATTTAAAAAGACATAGGGCATCTGCTTCCCCTTACTGAGCATGTCTCTTTCTACAATACTCCCTCCATTTCACAGGGTAGAAATGGGAGGTGAGGGAAAAGGCGTCTGTGCTTTTCCAAATGGATTTTAATGCACTATCCAATAGGCTAGGCATGAAAGAAAAGGCTACAGATATCCTCCAATGTTTTTTAAGTTATTTTAAGCACCAGGCAAGGAATAGGATACATAACTCACATAAGGACACATGATACATTTTAAATGGTTAATGGTAAATTAACCCCCAGAGGCCAGACTACATTAATGATGCCTTACTGTTTTATTTAGTATTTTGCTTATTACCTTCAAAACAACCTTTAGCTACAATATGTTTTATTTCTTAATTATAAACAGGAGGCAAATGTTACTAAACATTACTTTCTTGCATTTGCATTGGACTTAATTGACTGAATTATAACTATTTTTAACTTTGATAAACGAAAATTAAGCCAAACTCCACAAAAAAGTTCCAAACGTGAATACTTCAAAACAAATCTCATAATCAAAGGTGAAGTGTTCATTTTAGTGTAAATATTTATAATTCAAGACATTAAATGGGAACTAAATGTTCTATTTACACAACTAAAAACAACTGCAGGGTGTTAATATTGCCCTACATGTTTTCTTGCCTTTCATTTAAAGAAGAGAAAAACATTTCCTGTCAGGCTCCACTACAAAAGAATCATGCATGCTTGAGGATCACCAGAGACTAACAAATATTATGATCTTGCTTTTTTGAATAGTGATCCAGCAGCCTGAAGACATACATTACAGAGATGCCACTGCAACAAAAAAAAAAGTAACAAACAGGGACCCCGGGCCTAAATCTACAGTCAAATCATCGTATATCTGCTCAAAATATAACTATATATAGGATAACCAACTATCTAGCCAATAATAATAATAATAATAATAATAACCAAGCACTCTACCTGTTCTTGAACTACAACTTCCATAATTACTAAGTCTTTAATTCAAGAGCTACAGAATATGGTGGCGCTATATAAATCAGTAAATAATAATTACAATAATGATGAATACCAGGGGATTTCTAGTTAATGTACAAAAATATATATAGATAAATAGCTGTGCCTAATATACTTGATAGTATGTTGACATATCAGAGTTCTGAAATGAGAGTGTTGAATGCTACAATGAAGGGGTATTCTATGCATGACTTCAATCAATATATACATTATACATTTGTATTACATTTTTGGGTCAAAGGCGATATATATTTGATGATCAGATAATCAGAGTCTATCAGAAGAATGACATTAATATAACGTAAGCATTAATATAAAAGCTTTTTCATGGTTCCATGGTTTCATAATATTTCATTAAGCATCACCTTTCCACACTTGCCCACAATACAAATACAGGATTGTTCTGCAGGTGTTGCTTGAAAGGGATTCTTACATGGGTTTAAATCATGCCAGAAATCAATGTTGGCAGCGATATTTCCACTTCCAGTTAGCAGCTTTCCAGTAACAAACCTTACTGCAGCTGCAGGGTAACCTAAAGCCATGTGAATGTGTTGTCTCCACAGTGTCTGTTTTCTGCCAAAGTAAAAGCCAAATGTTGTGGGGTTTTTTTTAGCTTTTTATATTTTCATTTCACTCAATACTTTGAAACTGATCACCTTACGTGATAATGTATGTGGGTGATAACTATGCTGTTTGAGTGTTAGTATTCTTGATAAAAGTATAAAAGTGGATCAGCTTGCTTTTCAGACATTTAAAGCTTCTGGGACATTTGTTTAAAGTTATCAAAGGGATAAGTAGACTCAGTAGAATGGTCTTTAATTATACAATGTAATGCAGACTTTTGGATAATTTGGTAATTTAGTAGGTGAAATAGGGAGAAACTGCAATATTGGAATGTCCCTTTGTTTCATGTTTTTTTCCGGCTTATTATTCTCTATTAGTACTGAACAATAACCTTTAACAAACAAAAAAGAACAGATAATGGGCTATTTTAGAACTAGAGAACTGTTTTTGTAAAATATATATTTCAAGAAAAGTTGTCCATTTAACTTTTTTAATACCGTATTTGCTCGATTATAAGACGAGGTTTTTTTCAGAGCAAATGCTCTGAAAAATACCCCTCGTCTTCTAATCGGTGTCGTCTTCTAATCAGACCTCAAATAGAGGTCTGATTAGGAGACTAAGATCCGATCCCCCGCACCGCTGCAGGGGACCTGGATCCTCCTGTCTCACCCCCCCCCCATCATACACACACTTACCGGTGCTTCCTGCTGTGTTGCCGGGGCAGCGGGTTGACGTCGCCTTCCGCTGTAGCCGGAAGGAGGTGTGGCTAGCAGCGGGGGTTGTCTGCGTCCGTCGCGTAGACCTTCCCTGACTGTCAGAGATCAGGGCTCCCCGCACCGGTGCTGCACCATGACTGGCTTCAGGAGCTTTGGAAAGCACCTAGGGGCTGAACGTAGGCCTTGAACTGCCATACCTGCCTGCCCCAGCGAAATTGAAGAAATCGCCCGGAATCTGGGTGAATCGGGACGGAGAGAAAGCGTCCGAGAGGTCTAACCGTGTAAACCAATCGCCTTCCGACATAAGGTCTCAGAAGAGACGGATCCCTTCCATTTTAAAGTGGCGATAAACAACGAAAGCATTGAGAGCCCGTAGATTGAGCACCGGGCGGAAATCCCTGGTGCATAAGCGTACTAGGAAAATGGAGCTGAGGAAACAGATTGATCCTTGCCCGCTGGATAGCCCCCTTGTCGCGGAAGGCGCGGAGTTCTGCTTCTATTAAGGCCTGACCAGTAATGCCCCCGAGATGTAGGCGGTCAGCATACTTGAAAGGGGGAGGAGATGAAAAATCTGGAAAACCTGTACCGTTTGGAGGATCCAAGGGTCCGACGAAATCCACACCCAGTTGTGGAAAAAGATGATATATGGCCCGCAACCCGAGGAAGGGAAAGGACAAGAAGCATTCGGACTTACCGAAAACGGAGCGTCCCCTGGGAAATCCTGAAGCGCCTCTACTGTCTCCGCGTGGGTTGAAGGCCCTCTGTTGGAACGGAGTCCTGTAGGACATCTGGTTCTGAGGGAAGTACCGGGAGCCTTGGGATGAACGGCGGGCGGCCCGGCCCCGCGGTCGACCAGCCCTCCCAGAAAAACGAGGGCCAGTCTGAAAGACCTTCCTCATTGACAGTTTGGCATTATTCCATGATGTCAAGGATACGTGGCGGTTTAATTCCTTGACGAATGCGTCTCCAAACAGTAAGCGGCCGCACCTAGGTCTTTAGGGCCCAATTCTGCCAACCTGGGATCCATGCGGAGTAAAGCCGCTTTGCGACGTTCAGTAGCGATTGAAACAGTTGCATTTGCCAACAGGCATACCACACAAAGTGCCCAATCTCGGATAGTCTCCTGTAGAACTGGTCTGTCTGCCAGGGATAGGATTTGGGTGACTGCTCCCAAGTTCTGCTGGGGATCAGCTAGGTGGGGCTCAACCACCAAATACTCATGGACGAAGCATGAGTCGAAATATCTGGGCAAGACCAGATTTGCTGAAGCCTCTGATTCACTAGATGAATCCACGAGCCATACGTCCACTATAGATAATGGGTCATGCAAAGGAGTGTCAGAGGGTTATGGGCGTTTGGCAGGTACCTTACCCTTGCCGACTGAAACACTACTGCCCTTCCAAGGCCGTTTGGAGCCGGACGCCTCTCCTTCAAATTTCTCGGATTCTGACTCGGATGGTATTGCCTCTGGTCTGGAGGGAGCAGGAGGCTGCCCTTGGGGCAAATTGGCAGACATTTTAGAGAAAAAGGATTCCACTGAGTTAGAAAACTTTGCCCCTAACCAGGCCATAAAGGCATCCAGGGATGGCACAGTAACCTGAGACATTATGTCTGTATAAGGTAGGTGATGAGAACAGAGGCTCAGCCTGTATAATGTGCAAGGCCACAGGGACGCAGCCTGTATATATTGTGCAAGGCCACAGGGACTCGGCCTGTATATATTGTGCAAGGCCACAGGGACTCGGCCTGTATATATTGTGCAAGGCCACAGGGACTCGGCCTGTATATATTGTGCAAGGCCACAGGGACTCGGCCTGTATATATTGTGCAAGGCCACAGGGACTCGGCCTGTATATATTGTGCAAGGCCACAGGGACTCAGCCTGTATATATTGTGCAAGGCCACAGGGACTCAGCCTGTATATATTGTGCAAGGCCACAGGGACTCAGCCTGTATATATTGTGCAAGACCACAGGGACTCAGCCTGTATATATTGTGCAAGACCACAGGGACTCAGCCTGTATATATTGTGCAAGGCCACAGGGACTCAGCCTGTATATATTGTGCAAAACCACATGGACTCAGCCTGTATATAATGTGCAAAAGCACATGGAGTCAGCCTGGGAGATACAATTCCAGAAAATCCCCAACGAATATTGAAAATAATGCAGGGCTCACCCTGTAACCACTCCAGTGAGGCACAGATGAGAAGGAGACAATGAAAATAAATAATGAAAGACAAGTAAAAAATATACATACATATACATATATATATACATATATATATATATATCTACCAGAAATCTATACTGTATATAAATGTGCATACCCACCTAATGATCTAGAATTAGGTGAAAACAGCAATATGTAATGAATAATAAATGGATAATATTCAATAAATCAGCAATAAATGTAGGTAGGAAGAGGACTGACCTGCAGCTTTGGTGAGCAGCAAAGGAAGAGGAAGATAGTTAAGGGGTTTATATACCACCTGTGTACTGTTTCTATTGGTTGTTTTCACTTGTGTTATTAACTCTTTCTTTGCTGCTGTTGGTGAGAGTAAAGGAAGATATGCAAAATATGAAGCCTCCTGTCTTGCCTTAAAATTGACTTACATGCATAGCTGATTATCTGGAAAATATAAAGTGTCAGTTATCTCCTAACCTACTGATTCGTGACTTTGTTTAAATGTAAGCTTCTATAATTATTTATTGTATTGGCTCGAATATAAGCCGCACTTTTTTCCCCACTAAAAGTCTTTAAAGTGGGGGTGTGGCCTATATTCGGGGTCTAGCGCCCGACGCCCGGGACATGCAGTCCCGGGCACCGGGCAGGCAGCAGGTTTAGGATACAGATCCCCCGCAGAGGTGCAGGGGACCTGCATCCTACTCTCCGATACGCTCAGACAGCCTCCCCTGCCAGCACTTTCCACGGGGGGGTGCCGGCACGGGAGGTTGTCTAAGCGCATCTTGCGGACGGTCACCGGCTGCGGCGATGCGGGTAAACAGCCTCCGGCAGCCGGTGACCGTCCGCACAATGCGTTTTACCTCTGCCCCCAAGACTTACCAGAGCAGACTCCCGGGTGTCTTGCGGGGCCGGCGGGGGACATCTACGCAATACACGTATACAACTTCCGATGCCGGCACCGGAGGAGGACAGTGGCAGCATATCTCGGGGGGGGGCAGAGTGGCAGCATGTTTTTTTGGTGTTTTTTAAAGAAAAAAACTTTTTCTTTAAAAAAGCACCAAACTTTTAGGGTGCGGCCTATATACGGGGGCGGCCTATATCCAAACCAATACGGTATATACTGTATTTTTCCACACTATTTACTATATACTATTTTTCCACAGTTCTACATTTTTTGTATGTTTACACAAGAAAATTATCCTTATTATTAACATGACCTGATGACTATTCATCCTATATGTTATAAACTGCCTCAAATCTACTGTAGGTGCTTGGTTGTGTGATTATTTTTTCCACTCAGAGTTTATGTTCTGTTGGATTTTCTGATAACCAACAACATTCCAACTACTTGTCTATAGTAGCGGCACAATGACTTGGTCAAGGAGCTAAAGCATGGAGTTTTGAACCATGCAACCCCAAATGGAGACTCTGAAGGAAAAAAATAGTCCATCTCTGAGTTTCGGCAGCTGCCCAGCATTTAACATCACATGATTCTGCTCCGTGTGTGTCACTTCACACCCCAGTGCTCAGGTAGTGGCGACACAAGCCCTGGTGTCCATAAAGGTTAGCTTACTTTCAAATACATTTGCTCAATTTACTTTTTTAGAGATGAGGGATCCAATGTTAAATATTTGCTTGGGGCCCTCAAATACCTAGAGCTGCCTTTACTTGTCTCTTATTCCTGATCATGGCTTCATTTCACCTGCACTTTGCTAGTTGATTGTGACCATGACCTGATTTCTGTTTTTTTAAGACCGCTGCCTGCCTAAACACGTGTCTGATATCGCATTTTACCTAATGATTTGGCTCTGTAGTAGTTCTGTATCAGTCAGTAAAAACTCTTGACTAAAAGCCCTAGTGCTTTAGAAAAATGCTTTTCAAGCACATACCGCTTACAAACCAATGCATTTCATCTGTTTCTAGCTTGTACCTAAGGGACAAATATACAATAAAATTAGCATTAAAATAATACTACTAGTATTTGAAAAATGCTAGTAGTGAATTCCACTGACAACAGTCCCAAACCTACATTTCTGACCTATTTATTAGGACTGCCAGCAACTGATTCAGGCTCTGTGGGTGCTTAAAGGAATCAGAGCAGATTATTATGTGGAATACGTTTGTTCATACTTAATTATCTGTCTAATGAAGAAAATATGTATCACATTTGCCCTAATGTTGCATATATAAACATAAAAATTGACAGGAGACAAGAACTATTCGACTCAAACCTTAATCAGTCCATGTTCTTGTCTTAGAGTCAAGAAACCTAGGTGATAATTCCATGCATGTTAAGCTTTGTTTACTGTTTTGTCCTCTTCGCTTCTACTTGAAGCCTGTTCCACCTATCTACCACCCTTCTCAGTAAAATAAAACTTTCTTACATTTCATCTTATGCTCTAGTTTAGATTATAAAACCACATATATTTAACATCTACGTCTCTGTCTGTACAAATTAACTTGCTAAATGTTTATATTTTTAAAAAGCCAAGTAAAACACATCATTTTTTTTTTTTGGATTCTTTGCTTTTCAAAATTGTGGAAAGCCACAGCAATAAATACAAGGAAAGAAAAAGAATCAAATATGAAAGTAGATAATATTCCCCATAGTCATTAGGTTTCTGTTGAATGTCTTATTTGTTATGCTGACTATATTCATTTTCAAGTAGATTTTCATGTCAGCATTTTAGGATTGGCATTCGTCGGCCTATATACTGCAGGCCTGTAAAATGAAACTTTTGATTTTTAGTTCTATTTTATTTTACTCAAATTTTATTTTATCATTTGGTTGTTTTAAACTCATTAACTAACATTCTGAATGAATATAAGCAAAGAATCAAAAAAAATATGAATGTATCAATTTTATTGGCCTATCTACTGGTCTGCACCATGGTAAAAAAGTAGAAATAATATGATTTTCCCACCTTTTAACAGACTTGCATTTGGATTCGTGGAAAACTCAATTGTTGTTGAATTCATGCAGTTGTACGAATTCTCTGGAAATGACACCAACAAAATAATAAAAAATGAACAAGAAACCTCCAAATATCCCTTATACTTTTATTTGTCCCTTTTGGCTCACCTAATTGTTCTTCTTTCCAATTTAAACAATTGGAACCTGGCCCAGAAATCTCATCCAATACTTAATTACTGCCTGTTACATTTTATTGGACATCCCCGAAAATATGGGTCAAGGTTTAAATGATTAACATAAGGACAGGAATGGTGAGACAAGGAAAAAATATAATTAAAAGAATGTAAAGAATCTTGTTTAGTTTTCATGTGTACAGGGTAGTGCAACTTTGTACAGGCTGGTATGAATGTGCATAAGGTAGGGTCATTTGAAGGTTAAAATGTTAGAATCGGTAAATGACAGATGCTGCCCTAAGATGCTGCTGCTTGAAATAAATCTTGTTGAAATGCCAGAGGATGCCAGAGGAAGACCCTGTAGGTGACCAATAGGCTCACTCGCACGGCCATTTTAACTCCTGACAGCGAACCTACGGTTTTCCGCACCCGTACACCCCTGTGATGCTGCGTTAGATAAGGGAGCGGAAAACAAAGAAAAAATGAACATGAAGAATGTCCACGAATATTCGTCCGAAGAAAAGACAGGAACAGGCGAATATTCGCGAAATACGAGGATTTTTTTTTGCCGTAGACGAGCACGAAGACAAACATGAAGAGCCCCCAAGTGCCCAAGTCTAGAGAATACCCACATGATGGCATAGAGGAACAGAGTCTCAAGAGTCACAGCAGCTTGGAGTGCTCTTGCAGTCGTAAGTCAATGAGACTTACATAGGCTATTCATGATTTTAAATGACAGGGAAAGATGGCCAAAATGACCCTAACCCGTGTTGCAGCTTTCAAAAGGCAGCCTAGGTTTAAATGTACCAAACCCAAATGTTAGAATATAGCAGCACAGGGTACGCAATAGACTGGTGCTAAGCCAGGGACAAATATACGAATGTAAATTGAGATAAAGCCCAGGCCTTGTTACATATGTCTGTTACATATGTCTGTAGGCTAGCTGCCGGAGGGGGCTATCACTAACCCTATACTGGTTACCAAGATCAAGGAATGTAAAAGCTGGTGGTTTTAAATGTTTTTGCTTTCTTTGGGTAACCCTTTTTTTTCTTTAGGAAGGTGAGGCATCTTACCTGTACATCCAGTGGCACTCCCAGGGTGTTAAAACCTTTGATGATCTGCTTAGTCACTCTGCATGAGGAATGCTGACATTGACTGAGGTCCAAGACAAATACCCAGGCAATTAGTATCTACCACATCTACAGCTGACTGACATCTATGATGCCGTCCATGAGATGCATAAGGTCATACCAGTAGCCCTATATAGGGACATGTTGTTCAAGATAGCCCACTACACCTATTATTCCACACTACGCCGCTTCAGAATGAGCCATATGCAAAATTCAAATTGTACAAAATGTAAAACCCCCTCGGCAGATTTGTATCAATGTGTTGGCACAGACCTTGGACTGAGCATTATAGGAGTTGTGGACAAGAACTTCTGGGGTAATAGGGCAAGGCTGAGCATAGTTATGACAGCAGCAAGGAAGGTAATTTTAACTCATTGGATACAAGTACAAAAAGCAAACCAAAACTGGTCATTATTATTCTAGCATTGTGTATGCGTTTTAGGTTGTGCGCTCCCCTCTTTTGTATATATTTTTTGTGCTATGCATATTTGCAGGTTCTGACCAAACCTTAGGGTTGAGCAGCCCCTCCTGCCACACATGTGCCTCATTAATGGTGTCCGGAGAAAGCTCCTTAGTAAGCAATATAGCCATGAAAAATTAGAAAGGAGCCGCCAAACTTGGGGTACTTTGACGTAATGGCAGGCTAAAATATACATGTGACGGAAAACCCAATATTTATGCTATAGGTGTTTTTTTGAATGGTATTCACTGTGTATGAGCTGAATTTTTGCCTTCCTACAGCCCCTAAAATAATCACACAACCGTTCCACCACATCCCTTACCTTAAAATATATATTAGTACCATAAAGATATATGTTTATTAAAAAACACATCTTTGTAAACAATAATATCACATTTTTATTTTGAATGCTATTTTTTTTAAATATATACTAAGGTATGTTTTTATTAAAAAGGTCATTTCTGACTCATGTTTACAATAAGTACATCTGATGCAATGGCAGCTTGGCAGTAACTAATCCATATCCCAAAATTATTTTTAAATGACTATTTTTACTGGTAACACAGACAAGGTTTTGGCAGGAATTGTCACTCAGGGTGTGCTACAGTAAGAGGCATGATTAACAAATACTTACTCATTCTCTATGGCCAAAGGCAATGTCTCTGACCTCTGGAATCCAGTCTGTGTGTCTTGGAGAATAATACATAACTTGGTTGACTCACCGTGCTGACATTTTATCAAATGTACTTTCAGCATACAGCGTCTGATCTATGCTTATACTTGCAATGATTCATTTATTCACATTGACCAGACCTGTATCATATAACATGATTAACATTATTTGACCAGGCACAAAATATATTTGGTATGGGAATATTGTAAATTATCCTTTTTTGTTATTTTGCCATTGTACACATGCCAGTGTTTTGTTGGACTTTCTCGAGGGTTGGCATCAAAAAGGTCAACCAGACAGTTTTGTATGATTTTAAAGAAAATACATACTCTTCATCTGTAATTAATATACTGTATATTGCATGCAAGACTAGGGTAAATATTAATAAAGTATTTTATTTCTTAATTTTCCTTTTACTTTCTACATTGATCTATCCAAAGCCCAATATGATACCCAAAAACATATCATGGCTTCCATTATAAAGCATGCCACACATTCTCAATGAACACAAGGCTCCATTCACAGGGAGTGAGTGCTGCTGATCAGTCAGAGAAAGATCAGCAGCCTCAGTAAATTTAAATAATAATACTAATAAAAAAATAACAATTAACAGGTATGGCTGTGATCAACAACCTGACTGTGATCCCTCGCAACCAAGGCAGTCCTCCGGAACTGCTATTCAGCCCCCTACTTCGGAAGACATAGGAATTTTCCATTTCATGGCCCTGTAACTTTTTAAAACATAAAAAAACTATGCATGTTGTTTTCTTCAAACAAAACACACTTACATTAATTTACATTAATTTAATTTTGTCAACGATTTTCAGTCTCGATCAGGTTTATCGAATATAAGATGAGTTTTTTTTTCAGAGCAAATGCTCTGAAAAATACCAATTTTCTTCTAATCCGACCACAAATAGAGGTCGGACCATATGACTAAGATCCAGATCCCCTGCAGCACTGCAGGGGACCTGGATCCTCTTCTCTGGCAGCCGCTGGACGTCTGTGCGATGCGCGCAGAAAACCTCCGCTACTGCCCTCCATTTCCACTGAGGCTTCTATGACGGAGCGTCGGCGTAACATGACCTTCTGGTGCTCCATCATAGAAGCTCCAGAGGATGTGGCGGGCAGCAGCAGAGGTTGTCTACGCACATCATGGCATTTCTGAGGCGGCTGGGTGGTGTATCAAGGGGGTATAAGGCATGTCTGGGGAGGCAGAGTGGCATATCTGGGGCAGAGTGGCATATCTGGGGGTATAAGGCATATCTGGGGGTATAAGGCATATCTGGGAGACAGAGTGGCATATCTGGTGGGTATAAGGCATATATTGGGGGTATAAGGCATATCTGGGGGCAAAGTGGCATATCAGGGGGGGCACAGTGGCATATCAAGGGGGCACAGTGACATATAGGGGGTATAAGGCATATCTGGGGCAGAGTGGCATATCTGGGGGTATAAGGCATATCTGGGGGTATAAGGCATATCTGGGAGACAGAGTGGCATATCTGGTGGGTATAAGGCATATATTGGGGGTATAAGGCATATCTGGGGGCAAAGTGGCATATCAGGGGGGGCACAGTGGCATATCAAGGGGGCACAGTGACATATAGGGGGTATAAGGCATATCTGGGGCAGAGTGGCAAGCCTGGGGTCAGATGTGCATAACTGGGGTGCAGGTTGGCAAATAAAAGGAAATAAAAACAATAAATGCATTTTCTCATAGTTTTTATTAAATATGAAAAAATTGTTTACATGTGAACAATTCATATTTACTTTGAGAAATATTGGGTTTGGGTTCTTGTAAAATATAGCTTTTATTATTATGTCATAATAAAAGAAGGCAATTAGAGAAATGCCATTGTGATAAAGAGATAAAAGAGATAAGTGTTGTGCACAGAGTACAATGACAAATATTAATGTAAATTTGAAGTTTTTTATTCTGCTGTTTGTTTTTAACATCAAGTTTGTTCATTAAATTATTTTAAATAAATAAAACATTTTCATATTGTTTTTTATCCAATTAATCAATTCATTGAATAAATAATGTGCCAACGAATCAATTATGAAAATAATCGTTAGTTGCAGCCCTACAAGAGTCATCCCCCTCTTGTTCCATATAGGCGTCAGGATGGAACAGATCCAGATGAAAGGCAGGACTAACCCAACCAAAGCTTTTACTTAAAATGTCATGAGGTTTTAGAGTTTCCTTTCTCTTTGATTGCGTGAATTCATTTATCGCAATACACGCACCAGGATTTTGTGAAAACTGCCACCCACAGAAATCCTGGGTTTAGAAACAAACAGGTCAGACTCTTGGAACGGCACAACTTAATTCATATTACGTTTCCTGTAATATTCGCAAACCAAATCATATTAAAAAAAAAGAAAAAAAAAAGCTCATCGGGGAGGCATTTAAGCACCTGGACTGAATCTTGTTCTCCATAATCCTGCCTCATGTAAATATTTAGCTACAATTAATATACTGATTAGACGTAGGAATGTATTTTGGAATTTAAACATTTGTATTTTAATAAACTGTGTCAGTAATCCTCACCCATTACTAAACTGAACTGAGACAGAACAGTTTATTTGTAACTAGCGCTAGCAGGAAGTGTGAATGTTTATACATAAAATAACTAATTATGTGACTTCCTAACTGAAGTGAAAAAACATTTTGGTCACATTTTTCTGTATATTTTCTGGATTATTAAAAACATTTGATTTGGCCTGCAATTAAAGATGAAGCTTCACACATATTTTTAACCAACCCCAAACAGCCTTTGAATGTGAACATACTTTACAGGAAGCCATTACTGAAGGAATTCTTGCCGTAAATCCAAAACTCACACGTTTTAATGTGGCTGGTCTACCTAAGGGGGATGAAGGTGCAAAGGTTTAATTTATAAGGTATTGCTACTGCTTTTTGTACGTACAGAACTATTTTTTCACTTGAAAAAAATAGGAAGCATATTTCCTTTTTTTTTCATTATTTATGCAGCTGCTTCTGTCACCTCGGTTTAGGAGTTTTACCCACAGTCAAATCCAGAAGTATGCACGAATGTTTGGTAACATGAGTGGGAGAAGAAACAGTTTAGGTATTCAGCTTGTGTTCCCGTAAATACAGTATGTAGTAGTACTATTCTATAACGTTCTATGTAAAGGTGAGGCAGGGGACAACATTCAGATCTAGATAGAAGTAGATTTATCAGTGTATTTAGTTACCAAACATATGGATATTTTTAGAACATACCTAGATTGGCCAAGCAATGCTACCTGGTGGACTAAGCAGCTACTTCATCGGCCGTATACATATGGGAGAAGGTTTTGTGTTGTAGGAATAGAGAGATGGCATGTGACAGAAGCATTTGAAAAAAAATACAGTAGAAAAAGGGAAGAGGAGACATTTTTTTTACTCCTAAGTGCCGTATCCTGGCCACAGAAAGCCAAATGAATAGCAACGCTGTTAGAATGATAAGTTGCAGATGCTGTGTATCTTTCCTCCAAATGGCTGTAGAAACGAACAGTTTGAGCCATTCCATTTTGTAAGGTCTTGAAAGCTCCCATCTGTTAAAGCAACGCCAAGAGCTATGGCCCAGTAATCACAAGTGGGCTATGACTCAAAAAAAATATGACATGATGAGTGTCTATCAAACTGTCATAATGCTTTATGGAAATTATGGCTCTCAAAATCCCCGTACAATTCCTAAAATGTATTTTTAAACACCACCAATCTGGATTAATTGTTTCTGCAGCTCACCTCTGGGTCTACGGTGAATAAAGTATCTTCTTGTTCCTAAAATATGTGAAAAACAGGTAATTCATTTAATTTACTGAATCCCTTAGAGCTCTAATTTATATGCACTTTACTGCAGGTTAGTATATCAGATGCTAAAACCTAAATATTTATTTTACTGTGTAAGAGTGGGTGGCCAGTTAGATGCTGCATTACAAATCTCTTAGTTATGTATGATGTCATCCCATACAAGATTTTTCCATCATTTAATGGACACTGGAACATTTTAATGATATTTATGGCAGTGCCTGTGCAGTTAGTTTACAGATCGAAAATTGGATTTGAAAAAGAAAAAAAATACATCTTGCTAATTACAATGATCTCTCTCACTTATACAGGCATCTATGAGTGGTGGGGATATTACAGATTAATTTAAGGTTCCTGTAAAGGTGACATAGAAAACATATCTTAGTTTGTAATCATTATTACTAAATTACTATTACTAATTTATTAAATGGCCATAAACTGTTTATGCGGTGCTTTACACAGAATGGGGTATGACAAACTAAAATTTAGAGGTTTAAGGTATAGAGGGCCTGAGTGCTCACAATGTAAAACTCGTAGAGTACAGGAGAAATACGATGTGTGGAAGTGAATGGGAAGATCACTTTCTTTTTATCTAGTAAAGATAAAAAAAGATGGTGTCACCTAGAAAAGTTGAGCTACATGAAGACATAAGCTTCTTGAGGATTTAGGTTTTTCAAGTAGCAATGACAAGGGAGGAGAAGAGCCCCGGGCAATGAGTCGAGCATTAAGGCAGTGCAGGAGAATATTTTGTGATGAGGATATAAATGTGTGGGGGAGTAGAACCATTGAAGGTTACATTTATTGGCTAACTGAAGTGTAAGCTTTACCGAGGTCTCTTCAGACAAATTGTAATAATGACAGTATGTCTGAAGAGGTAGCCTCAAAGCCTTGCAATCTTTTACAGTTCTATTTATTGCACTTCAGTTGAGGAATAAGGTCATCAGGTTATCAATAAAGATATACAGTAGGTTTACAATCATCTTTACCAAGTATGATATGTTAGGGCCAGGATTTTAAATTTGATTTTAAACCATACACATCATTGGTTTAATATTAAACTGTAAAATCCAGCTTGGTAATACGCACATGGTATAATTGCATGTTAATTTGTTTTTAAAAAAGATATTTAGAATCAAGTTGAATAGTTGTGCAAAGGGGTAGAATTATATGTCATGTACCTCTTAGTACAACACTACTTGGAGCTGCCAGATCCCTATAACCATACTTAAAGAAAATATTTGGAAATAACTGCAGAATTTGAAAAAAAAATTCGACAAAAATGAAGAAAAATGGTCTAAATAAGTACAAGAGTGGGCATCCTCGATTCTCGTGTGGCTGCTAAATGAGCAGGGTTTCATACTATCATGACCAGGGGTTTTTGAATGTATCACCATTACCCTATTTTTTTAATTTAGTGTACCCACACTTATGTATTGTTTTTGCAAGGCATTTCTATCTGTGGAGACTGAAGACACAAATGTTAACCCATTGAATGCTGCAATAGCACCATCACGATTTTGGCAATGAAAGGGGTTGACGTACACATTAGGTCTCATGAAGCCATCATGCAGCCCCATTTCAGAGCGTACTATACTTAAGATTTTATGGTAATCTTTTATTTAGTATGATTATTTAAGAAAAATAGAAAAAACACACTTTAACTAGGATTTCTTCAACCAGTTAAGTCCTACTGATGAAATAACTCCTTATATATGTTAAGCAACATCCCCAAACAGTATAATTACCTGCATGCCAAGTTTTTTTATTTTTATTAGGGAGTGAAATGCTTCCATGCATACACTTTTTTTATTTTTGAAAGCTTGCATAAAATAACAGGAAAAGTGTTCTTCATTTATATTGGTATAGTGGGAGGAGTCTGAGGTGTCTGGGCACATATTTAGATGTTTTAACCTTTTTTATAATTTATTATTATTATTATTACTTTTATTTTACTTTTAAAACTTTTTCAATTGGAGAATAGCTCTTATAACCAGGTAGCACGCCTTATGCTTATGTAACGGTGACATCACTAGGGAACATTTGATTATTTATTATTTTTCAAAAGACTTGTTTATTTTTTAAGCTGAGAACTTTATTTCTTTATTATCTTTGTTTTCAACGCTAACATCTCTGAAATTCTCCAGTATTTCAGTATAACTGGCACTTGGCACTGGTGTCTTATACTTCAGATGAGTCAGGAGTACCTCATGTCCTAACTGCTCTTTCATTAATTCACCCTAGCATCCTTCAATGATTAATACTGCTTAAGGTTTCAAACAGACCTTAAGGCAGGAAGCACCTCCTTCTCTCCTTCCATGTCATGTTTTTTATGATATCTGCCAGGAGCAAAGCAATAGTGGCTTAGAACATGCTGTTCTGAAACCTTATAAAAGTAGTTCCTGGGCTTGGACACCCTGAAATTACTTTATGGAGCCTAGGAAAACTTTAAATTAAACCCAACATAACTCAGAAGTCTGACATATGAAGCAAAGTGTTATAGTCAGGTGATGATACAAAGTTGACAGATAATCTCTCAGGATTAGAACAAACATTCTAAATCTATATCCACAATTCATTGGAGCACAAGAATGTGTTGATACACAGACTGTAGAGTGCATGTGCTGTATGTGAGAACAAAATACTGCCATATATACCTACAGCATTATTCTCCAATGATAGCTATTAACGATCATTAACAAGTCTGCATTCAAAAGTACTCAAACAGTTGAGTTGTTTTATATTTTTAATGATAACATTCAAAAATTAGAAAAAGGACATGTTAATGCTCATTCCAAAATGCAAACTGGATGATCAGAGTTGATTATTATAGAATATGTTTCATTCAAGCAAATATTTTAAGTTGGGCAGGGTTAATAATCACATACATTAATAAATGTATTAATGTAATATACATTTGTATCAAAGTGTATATGATTTATTTTCCCCTTACACTATGCAGGGCCACCTTTAATATTAATTGGGCCGCCCAATCATTTGCCCTCCTTCCTGGCGTACAATCACGCCAGGAGGCTTGAGTGCAGTCTTCCCTTCTTCTGACCCTATTGTGACTTCACAATGCAATGAATGGTGCAGGTCCAGCGAGTAACCTGAAAGGGAGTTCGAGTCTAGATCAGGACGGGCTTTAGGTGTTTAGTCACCCTGTGTGGGCCACCTTATGTTGTGCCTCCTCCCCTGCCATCACCCCGCAAAGTCCCTTTGTCCCCTCCTTTACTGTACCACACTTCTCTTTTCCTCCCTCATGTAGTTCAGGTATAGATCAAATAAACAACACATGGAATTGCAGCATTGTAGGTATAGATCAACTGAATATGACATAGAAACCCGTATTTTTAAGTATTAATAAATAACAAACAAAACACAGCATTGCAGATATAGAGCAACCGAGTAACACATATAGATCAAGTGAAAAATCATAAGGCCAGCATCCACATGACCTGCCTAGCACCCAGATTAGAAGCATAAAACTTGCTACCTTTGCCCCAAACAGCCTCTCTGTGCTATCTTTGCTGCAAACAGCCTCTGTGTGCCATCTTTGCCCCCAAACAGTCTGCTTGTTCCATCTTTGAACCAACACCCTGCGTTTGCCATCTTTGCCCCAAACAGCCTGCCTGTGCCATCTTTTCCCAAAACAGTTTGCCTTTACCATCTTTGGCTCTATCAGCCAGCCTGTGCCATATTTCAACCAAACAGCCTGCCTATGCCTTCTTTGCTCAAAACAGCCTACTTGCGCCATCTTTTCCCAGCCTCCCTGTGCCAAATTTACCCCCCCACACACATACTCATTAATTCACTCATTCACAGATACTCATTCACAAATATCATTCATTCACTCATTCGCACATATTCATTTATTTTCACCAGGCACCCTAAAGTAGCAGGCCAGGTCGCAGACCGTGGTTGCTGCAGGCTCAAGAGGCAGCTGCTATAGGCCCACTGGAAATGAGTGGGCCTGGGGCAAGATGCCCCTTTGCCCCACATTAAAGATGGCCCTAACACTATGATATATTTTATCCATGTTTGTTATAATATACAGTGTATATACAGTATATACAGTATATATATATATATATATATATATATATATATATACACACACACTTTTTTATGTAACCATATTTGCTTGAATATAAGACAAGGTTTTTTGACAAAGTTTTTTTTCAGAGCAAATGCTTAATCTTATATTCAAGGTCCTTTTATAATCTGACTTCAAATAGAGGTCTGACTAAAAGTCTAAGATCCAGATCAACAATGGAAGGAAGAATAAACCATCTGAAGCACATATTCCATTCCCAGAGGTCAATAGTTTTGACCTTAGGGAAAACAGAATTAGTAGCAAGATGTATAACTTCAACACAATTTGGCCAAAATTGCATTCAATTTAGAGGTAGAAAAAACTGCCTTACTCTGCAGTAGTTAAACTATTAACTTGTAGGGTAGATTAAATTCTACTTGCAGAGTTTGGAAAGATTTAAATCCAAAACAAGTTAGAAATTCTCTAACTTGTTGCCACAATCTTTAACTAGGATTGTCTATAATGCACATGAGATGTGTCGTAGGCAAGGTCGGAAGGACCTTATTTTTTAAATGAAGCTGTTTTTTTTAAATAGTTAAGTATCAAATTCTGTATCCAGATCTTTACCACCCTGCCCTATATTAGAGTCAGTAGTACATAAAAACATAATTAAATTGTTTTGGGATTTTACACATTTAAATTAAATCTATATGCAAATGTTCATATCATAATTCTATTCTTTATGTGGGACATAAATGTCTATATTATAGTATATAATTTTAATGTCAGATATGTGTAGTAGGAACTAGGATTTTCCTGAATAGTTGAAATTCTGCTATTTATAATATGTATGAATTTGAGAAACCTACAAATCAGCACACTACTTAAGTGCTTCCTAAGAAGACCAAGTTTCCAGCTATGGTTGAAATATGTGCTCCAAAAACACAGATCAAGCAATTTCCCAGCTTGATGGGCCAGTCAGACTAGACAGTGGGGCAGCTCAGTGCAACAATACCTCAAATGTAGGACTGTTCCACAGAAAACAAGACAATTAGGGTGTATACATTTGCATGTAAGAATAAACAGAACATGTGCATCAACAAGCCATCTTCAAATTTCCATACACTTTTCAACTGATCTGAGCAATAATTTGCATATGCTACCAAATGACATCCTGCTGGATCCTAAAATAAAGAAACATAATGTACATTATGTGGTGCCCCATAGGTTAGAAACATCCTTCTGTGTTTTTACTAAGTCATATCCTGTCTTAAAGGTCTATAGTTTATATTTCATTAAATCATTACGTTAAGATTTTGAATGTACACCTCATTGAAATTAATTGTTTGCCTTGAAACCCATGCAGACTAGACGCCACTATTCAGACTAGTATTTTTGTTTCATAAAATTTACTAAAAGATCAAAAATGAAAAATGAAGGACAGCTTACTTGGCTAAATTGCATTTTATTTATAATGATGATGATGACATCCTATTTTGGCTCTTGAAAGATGATTTGTGTGGCAGGCATAATCCCATTTAGAAAAAACAGTTGGAGGTGTTTCTGAAAAGTGTTGACATTTTGAAGATGACTGTGGCTGTAGTATCTCTGGATCACTGGTAACACCCTTCCATGAAAAACAAACTGTAGGTATTAGAATGTGTTCTCTGTATGAATTCCTTTTATAGGATACAATAAAACATAAGCAGTATTGCCCATTAAAAAAAAACTACTACAACTAGGGATTCCTGCCCCAGGTTTTATAGCCTTGACTTCCTACACCTGGTTGTAAGTCCGAGTAATACTTATTAAGAGGAGGGGGAAACTAATTGTGTTAAGAGCTCATCCACTGAAATACATTAATGCACTAACTATGCATTATGATCAGCTTAGCCTTTCTCGCAAGATCAATTTTTTAGGCCTTCTCTTCATAAAGCATAGTTAATTTGCTTAATTGAGAGAAATTTTGTAGCTGAACGAGCCATGCTTCCTGAGGCAGAGCTCTGGGTTATGACATCATATCCTGAAGCTTAGTAGTAGGAATGGAAGCAACAAAGGTGAGTCCAAGGGATTGGTGGTCCTCTGACTAGGATGTCACGCACTAACCTGACTCTTTGTCACATGTTGCGGATTCCTACCTCAATGCAGTAGTAAAAAATAACTCAAGCTTCACAGGTTTCACAGGTTCACTGTGTTTGGAGCTAGGTAAGCATCAGTTTACAGTGTTAGTGAAAGGGATGAGGATCAGATTAGGTTACTGTCTATTGATTATGATACCATCACTTCCTAACACAGGATGCCACTAAGGTTCTTGTCTATGCCCTACGGTACTCAGTATGTCTGTAAGTATACTACATTTAAACCTAATATAATAATATACACGCCCTAGCTACAGTTTTCTATCCAGTACCGTATAGCTATTTCCTTATAGCTGCCTATTAATCAAATAACACTAAAAATCTGTTTATGTTTACCTTTGCATCAATGCTATGCCAACCCTAAAAATAAGTAGTCGTGGACATCCTAATGGTATGATTGTCCATAAGTAATAACAAAAAGGAAAGAGAATATTTACTGAGAATATTTAAAGAAAGTTTACAGTTTGGTGGATAACATAAAAATTCAATTTTACACCCTCCTTTATCCCTATAGAACTGTACTCCATGGTGAACATGGTGCTATTTCCCATGCAAAAGTAACCTAATGAAACATCCATGCAAGTCAACAAGCTAGCGAAGCTGGGAACCCACTGTGTTTATTCAGGTGCTCCCATACAAATACTTGCAGGACAGTTAAATAATTGTTGTACAAGCAGCAACACTTCAACGACTACTGAGATGCCTTTTTTCAAATTGAAAAAAAAAACAGCCTGTCACCTTCTACAGCCTCTCCATAGAAAATCGTCCGAACTCGAGAATATTCTCCTGTTTATAGACTGGATATCAGCCCAAGATGAGTTCTGTGAAAGTCTAGCATGCAGCTTCTTTCATCCCTTGGATCATTTTCATTTGTGTGAAAGGAGTGTTTCGTTGAATACATTTGCACATAACTTGAATCACATTCCTGTGCCGAGCCAAAAATAGAGTGCTTTAAGACCCCCTTTTTAAAGTGCTTTTCTTAGTATTATTTTCATGTTTTTCAATCTCAAAGGCTAGAGATTTTTGGCCTCAAGGGGTGCTAGCTTGTTACCTTAGAGACTGTTTCTTTTTGTGGCAGTGGATTGGTAGAAAGCATGCCTTTCCTGCTTACCTTGGCAACCACTAATTTCTCAATACTTTCCCATGAATGTGAGTCTTTTTAACATCACCAAGCAGTAGCCCACAGGTATAAACATTCTTTCATTAAAAGAGCTAGTGGGGGAATGTATACGGTAAAAATCAAGACTCACAAACAAAAGCATATTATACAACTGGAGGGTTATGTAAAATTGTATTTTAAAGAAGAACAAATCTTTAATGGAACTGATCCTATGTCTGATTCAAATTTCCTGTTCTGCTTTGCATAACTTGCAGCAAGATTAACATGATATACTTGTTTTGAGCGGTTTTAAAGATGCTTTATATTTGTTAAACTGCAAAACAAAAATAAAATTCCAAAGCATCAAAGCATACCTGAGAATTTTTGGCCACCGGCTACCCGGAGCCTTCCCTTGACGTCGGGGGAGGTCCCGCTGACGTCTGCTGGAAACACCCCTAATTCAAGGGAAAATGGGCGGGAAGCGGAGCGTGTCAAGACCCCTCTCCCGCGACCCAGAGGATTCAGGTCTTGATCCGGAGAACCGGAGAAGCGGTGCTTCACCCGGAAAGTTCGCAGTTATGCAAAGCACCTTCTGAAAAAAGTTTTCTTAATGTATATCAGGCACTTCCTTCACAGTAAAAGCATTTTAGTATTTAATACATTTTATTTCAAGTATACTATTTTGCTATTTGACTCTAATTTTTATTTTTAAATGTATAACTAATAAATGGTATTTTAACAGCCTTCTCTTTTCTGTTGTTCCTCTGAGTTGTCTGGGATTTAATTACCCGCTTGATGTGATCGGTAAGGGGCAGGTGGCATCTTGTTTGTTCTTTGGCAAGTTGCTGTGAGTTAAAATTATTCAACTAACCAAATTCCCTAAGCTATTTTAACAGACATGAGCAGCTTTCTAAATTAAGTGATTCTTGGACAATTCAAGTATTAACCCAATTTTAGTGACTCATTAATTTATATTAATTGGTAACACCAGGAGAGCTTTGGACTACAGAAATTGTGTTTATGGTCAGAGAAAAAATGTTTGGCTATTCCCACTTCCTGCCCTATCTCCAACTTCTTTTGTGTCTATTTGTGGCCACATCTTTTGCTTAACCGTCCCTTATCTAGGCCATGCCTATAAGCAGGAGAATGAGAGCTCAAGGTTGCCAGCCATCAGAGCCCTGGATAGTTGCCAGCCATGCTAGTGGTGACTACAAAACTGTTTTAAAAACATCCTTCTTAACCCCTTAACGACAATCCCCGTACATGTACGGGGTTGCCGTGCAACGGGTTAACGACAATGCCCGTACATGTACGGGCTGCCGTTAAATAGCTGCATCGCCGCGATCGCGGCGTTTTCGCCGCGATCGGCGGCTTTGCAGCATCCACGGAAGCCTCCCAAGTGAGGCTGACCGTGGATCCGGGGAGGGCAGCCCTCGGCAGCCCTCCCCGGAAGAAAAATGGCCGCCGCCGCACCGATCATGAAAGATCGCGGCGGCGCCCGGCTAAAACAGCTTAGGAAGCGATCTGAATCGCTTCCTAAGCATAAATGGTGTTACTGACATGCCTCGATATCGAGGCATGCCAGCAACACTACCCCCCTACCCCGATCGCCTTGTGATTGCTCCGAAGAGCAACCACAAGTGCCATCCTGTGAATGACGTTGCCGTCATTCACAGAATGGCATCAACAATAGAAATTAGTTCATAGAGGGTCTATCCAGACCCTCTTGTGAACTCTTGAGCTCCCCCTGCAGGTTGAATGCAGGTACTGCATCCAACCATGCAAGGTCAATGGAGCCCAGCTCACTAATGAATGATTAGTAAAAAAAAAAAAAAAAAATTAAAAAAAATTTTAAATTTTTTTTTTTAAAAAAAATAAAAATATGGTAACATATAAAAATCTCCACTGTCACCAAAAAAAAAAAAAAAAAATTAATAAGCAAGTCCTAAAATTCTTTATCTTTATAAAAATTCCAGCATGGAAAGAGTTAAAATATTGGCATTACAAATGCCCATAGGGTGTCTAGTATTAAAAAATATTTGAGTTGATGGGGTAAATTGAATTGGCCGGGTTCAAAGGTGTCCCAAATATGGGACATGGGGGCAGTAGGATCAGATGTCTAAATGGCCAAAAAATACACACCTCACAAAGGCGGCCTTTTACCTCCCAAATAACCCAACAAACCCATGCATGTGGGGTATCACTGCGCTCAGGAGATGTTACTGAACACATATTGGGGTGTTGTTTGACAGGGACATATACCAGGAGCGATAAATTTATACCTGAAGTACAACGTGTGTGAAAAAAATACAAAAAAAATTACTACCATAAAGTTTCACAAAGGCTGGTGGTAAAATTAGTGCATGGAAAGGGTTAAATTACCAGCATGTGAAATACCTTGGGGTGTCTAGTTTTTAAAAATATATGACTTGATGGGGTAAATTGCATTGGCCGGCTTCAAAGATACCCGAAATGGCACATGGGGGGAAGAATTACCAGATTTGGAAAAAAAGGTTTTGAAATAGCAAAACGCTACCTGTACTTATTGCCCCATAACATGCAGAAAAAAGCAAAAAAACATAAAAACATTGGGTATTTCTAAACTCAGGACAAATAGTAGAATCTATTTAGCAGGTTTTTTCATTCGTTTTTGCAGATGAGTAAAAGTTTTTTGTTTAAAAAGTGAGAAAAAGTAATTTTTTAACAAAAAATCCCCATATTTTATCATTTTTTTTATAGTAAATTAGATGATATGATAAAATTAATGGTATCTAAAGAAAGCCCTGTTTGTCCTGAAAAAAACAATATATAATATGTGTGGGAGCACGATATGAGAAAGAAGAAAATCACAGCTAAACAGGAACACCGAAAAATGTTAAAATAGCCATTGTCCCACAATATACTACGAGTAAAAACCCCTATTGTCCTTAAGGGGTTAAAACAATTACTGTATTGGCTCGAATATAGGCCGCACCCTAAAAGTTTGGTAAAGCACATGTCAATTCACCATTGGTTGAAACCTCTAGCATTCCAAAAGATGATTATGAAGGGCCTGCTCTGCTTTACTCTGCTATACTGTGGTGAAATTGTATTCCAGTATATGCATTATGTAGGGAGAACAAGCACTGTATGCATTAGAAACAAGCAAGACTAGCCCTTGAAGCACAGGGAAATGCGTGATGTTCAAATATTTTCACTCACCTACAAACACTATAAAACCACTATAAGTTCTAGATTTTTGCATTAGTATAATTGTTTTCAGAAAGCTGCTAGGTAAGCACCCATACTACTTATCATACTACCGGTTACGAGCTATACTTACCTAGGCAGCAGGTAGCTTGCACCCGCTACTCGATGCATCCTCCAGCCACACGTTCTGCAGCCGCCCCCAACCCATGCTTTGCCCGCGCATGAAAAGACGGCACTCTTAAAAGGACAGAGTTCTCAGACTCCTGAGACTACTTAAACAACTGCCAACTTTCTCAAGGTGCTCAGTTGTTTGGAGTTTAACCCTTTCCTGACCCCGGACCCTTTGCTGGCCATCCTTGTACCCCTGGATTGCCTCCTCGGTTTTTGACTCAGAACCTGGATCTCGATTTCGTTTGCTGATTAACACCTGGTCTGTCGCTCCTATGCCTGCTGTCTGACATCCTGCCTTGTGCCTCCTGTTTGGTTTTCAGACTGTCTGTCTGTATCTGCTGTTTGTTCTGCTGCTCCTGGGGTCCATTAACCTCTCATGTCTCTGGTACCTGTAACCTGCACTCAGCTTTTGCCTTGCATGCTCCCTGCCTGCATCATCATATCTCCTGTATCAGAATTCCATTGGACTGCTCATTGCTTGCTACATCTCCAGTCACCCACTCCCTGCTGAGCTCAACACTAGTTGCCAACATCCTACCTCCTAGCTAGTAGGCAGTGTCAAGGTTCCTCCTCTCCGGTACCTTGTGGTAAACACTGAAATTCAGGCCTGGATGGCTCACCAGACAAATGCTCCAGCAGCAACAAAACAGTAGTTGGCCACAGCTCTTTAAGTGCCTCTTTGTAGTCCCATAGCCTGTTTTTTTTAATGTATAATAAGGGTGACAGACATGGGAAGTGTGATAGAAATGTTGGTACTCAGCAGAGGAAGAGGTGTTTCAGGGTTATTTTAAAACAAGAATGATTTGATTTAACATGTATACAAGAGTAGTACATACTAATTTATGTATTTTGGAAAGTTGGGAACAAAAACTGTCAATCCTTAAACAGATTTCCTAAAGTTATCGTACAAACAATAAGTTCTAAGTTTACCCTGTGCCAGTGAGAATGCAACTGCAGGATTCTATTCGCTTGGCAAGAAAGATCAGCCAGTCAGTATGATTACATAATTGGGTCAGGTATTGGCTCAGTTCATTGACCAAAGCATATCACTATGTAGATAGCAGAGATGGGTGCAACATGTCCCCAGCACAACTCATGTCCACACACAAGCCAAGCCAGGCATATCTTCTGGACACACTAGGACCATATTATATAAAAAAGGGGCAGTGGCTCAGGGCCCAAACTACTTGACACAGATCTGATACATGGCACTCTTGACCCCAGGGCAAAAAGGGGCATGCACTCAGGGCTGAAGCATCCTCAGGGACTAATATACAGCTGTCCCTTCCACTGTATTTATCTTCAAATGACATCACAATCCTCTGGTTATCAGGGTGCAATTAGAGGCCGAGAAGTTGTAGGGAAATGTAACATATCAGTAGGAGAGGATCCCATGAAGCAGAGTCACTCAGGTTACTGGAGGCGAATAAGCTGGAGTCCAGGACCAAAGTCCTCTAGTGCAGAGTCATAGTCAAGTAAGGTGTTGGATGTGGTTGTCTAGTGCTCACATCCCTAATTCAGTCATTTTGGGAGGAAGCAAGACGGGTGAGAGGTGAGAGCCATATACGCAGTAGAGAGGTGGGGTTTGAGTGGAGCTTTGTAAGGGATTATTTAGATCGAACTCTGCCAAATGTTTTTCATTTACAAAGACTCTTTAAGTATTGCTCCAGATTTTGATTGGCACCCTCTGCTGCTCCATTTGTCTGTGGGTGATATACAGAATATTCTGCAGAACCGAGAGATAAACTGGACACCCTGGTCAAACACCATCTTCTTCACAAATAAACTGGCAAGTTCTTTAGCAGAGGGTCGTTTACATAACGGTACAAAATGAATCATCTTAGAGAACCAATCGATGACAGATAGGATGGTGGTAAACTGGTGTGACAGTAGTACATCTACTATGAAGTCCATAGTCCATGATTCCAGGGTTAACTGGGGACAGGGAGTAGCAGTAGTTGTTGTGCGCGATGTGCTTGAGATCTTTAGTAGTGGCACATATGTGGCATGCTTTGTATTAAATCCTTAATGTCCCTTCTTCACAACGGCCACCAGAAGCGCTGCCCCACATAAAACAATGTACATCTCACACCGATATCTCCAGCAACCTTTGAGGAATGGTGTAAGGTAAGTATCTCCTTTCTGCAGTTGGAGGACACAAACTGTTTTTCAGTGGGAGTGCTGGTCGGGGTAGTGACTTGGACCTCTTGGAGTTGTTGGAGAAGGAGAAATGAAATAGTAACTGAAACAGGAGAAATAATTTGGTTATTAGGTAGTAAGGTTTATTTAGGTAGACGTGCAGTATATGTTGGATAAGCCGTCAGCCTTAACATTCTTGGATTCAGGAGGGTATGGAATTATGCAATTAAACTGGGACAAAAAGAGGGGCAGACAAGCTTGGCGAGGGGTGACACTCTTGGCGTCACCAATGTACTTGAGGTTTTTGCGGTTGGTAAATATGGTAAATGTTGTGAAGGATCAGGGTGGGGTAAATCGCAGGCTGCCAATTCATCCTTCAGGCACTCTGACAAGCCATTGGTAAAGGAGGCCACCAATGCTTCATTATTCCATGTGACCTCAGCAGCCAGAATACGAAATTCAATAGCATAATCAGACATACTGCGGGAGGCCTGTTGTAGCAAAAAGAGGCTGAAAGAAGCAGTATGACTGCGCCCTGGCCTGTCGGATACCTGCCTGAAGGTAGTCACAAAGTCAGTATAATTATTCACTGGGGGCATATTCAGAGATGACATATCCAACTTGAGCTCTTTTGGAAGGAAAAAAGTGAATAGAGCACTAATTATGAACGATCAGTGTGGAGCAGAACTGGGGTTGAAGCAAATTGTCTTTGTTTATCTGTCAAAAGCCCTTATGGCTTCTTGGGGCCAATTGTGACAGTTAGCCCCTTTTGGGGTTGAGGCCACTGTAAAATGACTTGGAGTTTAACCGGGTCCATTGCGAAGCAACAGTCACTGATGACACACCCCAAGAAGGTCACACAGTCTATGCTCTCATAATCTGTGTAATACTTTTTTCATGTGTTCTCAATATGTGAGTCGGGGGGAAAGGATATTCTTCTAGGTTGACGATAACAAGTTGTAAGTAATCTCAGAAGCAATCACTCACAAACTCCTGGAAACTGCTCGGTCATTGCACAGTCCAAAAGGCATAACCGTATACTCATAGTGGCCAGATCGGGTGTTAAAAGCTGTCTTCCACTCATCCCCCAGTCAGATGCGTACAAGATTGTAGTCCCTACGTAGATCTAATTTAGTAAAGACTAAAAGTGAATGGAGCACTTATTAAGGAATCTCCTGCAGCCAGACGGAGGTGGAGGTCACAATGTCTGCTGGAGTACTGGTTCAGGTGGTGAGGGAGTTGGTACCACTGCAGGAGGCTGGTCCTGTGAAGGATCAGTGTGGGTGAGAGCGTCTACAAGCCTTGTAATGGTTGAGGCTTTCAACCCAGGATTACCTGAGTAAACCTTATGCACTCACTCAGGCTAATACCATATGATAACACACATGCACACTAACACTACATACTAACATACACACTTATGCTAACAAAACATCAGGGCCATCTTTAATATTGATTGGACCCTGTGAAAGCATCTTCCTTGCAGCATGTATGGATGGGCCAGGACTTGTTGATGATAGGTAACTGGTTAGCCACTTGCCAACCACACAGGGGTCACAAATACTTGCCAAACTGACTCTTAAGATTAGGAGGAGACTGTCAGAGTCAGTGTAGTGTTTCCTCCTTCTGACCCTAGCATGATTCCACCAGGGGAGGAATACAATACTATGTCGATCGCATAGTGTGGGTCCGGTAAGTGGCCTGAAATGCACGTGCAAATCGCCATCCTCTCAGGTGTTGTTACGGGCTCAGGGTGCACCTGCTTTGGGCCCAGGGCCATCCCAAGAAATAGGTGCTGCTTGGGTCCAAGGTTGAAATGCTGCAAAGTGTGGAGCAGAAGGTAAACATGTTGCTGCTGAGAGCAAGGTGAACCCTCTACACCCATCTTAGCGTGCTCCAGCAATTAATGATGATCCTTATTAAAGTACCGTATTTGCTCGATTATAAGACGACCCCGATTATAAGACGACCCCCCAAAATCAAAATATTAATTTAGGAAAAAAACAAAAAGCCTGAATATAAGACTACCCTATAGGGAAAAAGTTTTACCAGTAAATATTAATTAATGTAAATTATTTTCATGTTTAATAAAAGCTATGATTGAGAAAAATATATTTTTTAAATTTCCTTTTATTTGCCAACCTGCCCCCCCCAGTTATGCCACTCTGCCCCCAGAAATGCTTTATACCCCCCTATTTGCCACTCTGCCCCATGATATGCCTTATACCCCTGTATGCCACTCTGGCATATAGGGGGTTAAAAGGCATATCATGGGGCTGAGTGGCATATAGGGGGGTATAAAGCATTTCTGGAGGTATATAGGCATATCATGGGGCTGAGTGGCATATAGGGGGTTAAAATGCATTTCTGGAGGTCCAGAAATGCATTTTAACCCCCTATATGCCACTCAGCCCCATGATATGCCTTTTAACCCAGCATGTACTGGCTGCCTTGGCTTGATAGGAGTGTGATTGCTGTTAGCAGTTTGATATATATATATATATATCAAACTGCTAACAGCAATCACACTCCTATCAAGCCAAGGCAGCCAGTACATGCTGGAACCTGGGGATGATAGCAGTGGGATTACAGCCTCCATATGCCATGCTACAACCCCCACCCCCCTTACACATCCATGCTATCACACACACACTCACACTCATTCACAAACATTTAAATACTCATTCATTCCCTTAATCACACACACTTCACACATACTCAAAAACCCTCCCCCACCCCCTCACCTGAACTGCAGATCTCCCACTCGCAGACTTCTGCAGGGGACCGGCTGTAGCAACTTCTCTGGCCCCGCCCTCAGAGGAGGGAGGGGGGAGATAGAGTTCTGTGAGGACGCTGCAAGCTTCCTGCCCTGCTTCTAACAGAAGAGACGCTGCTCGCGACCGGTAAGCAGCATGGCGCCAGCATTTTTTTGGGGTCTGATTAGAAGACGACCCCGATTATAAGACGAGGGGTATTTTTCAGAGCATTTGCTCTGGAAAAAACCTCGTCTTATAATCGAGCAAATACGGTAATATAAATATCCAAAAAACAACAAAACAAATAAAAAAAAAGTAAAGAACTCCACATTTTTGCTGGTTCTTTTCACCCTCTGACACACTCTGTCCAGAACAATGTCCACCCACGGAATAGTTGGAACTGCTAGTGGACGGAGGTGAGTATCTTTGGATATAGTACAAATAGAACAGGCAGATACATATTGATAAATGTCCTTAAAGAGGGTCTCTTTTTTTCGTACACCACAATGCCCAGCAATCAGAGATTGAAGTGGAGAACTTCAAATCAGGCCACAGGAGGAACAAATATTCTACTCACTTTGTAAAATAGAGCATACTTATGGCCCCAGAAAACAGTGACTTTGATGAAGTCCACTGAAGACTGAGTGGTTAAACGCCGGTTGCAGGAAGAATAGGTTCCTTGTAACTTGCTGAGAAATCTTGGTCTTCAAAACCCATGTGAGATCAGCGTTTCTGTTCTTGGACCCGGGGAAATATGTGCTGTAAAGTTGAAATTGTGAGAAATAGATGCAGTTTACTTATCTGAATTACTAGAGAGTTTAATTAGGAAACATATTCTAATGTCCTCGACACTTCCTGTAAAGAAGAATGCATATTAACGTACTGTGTGAGTACTTTAATATGTATTCGTCCAAAAACTACAAAAATAAGAAATAAAGCTCTTACCAGAAATAGAGGGGACTGTACTGCAGCAGGACTCCTCCTCCAATTAAGTAAATATTTCTGAGGTTTAATGTATTTTTGTGTTCCTAAATTGTAATAAAACATTTTAAAGTGGATAAATTAGTGGAGATATTACTTCCTCCAATCTAAAAAAAAAATTCATCTACATGGTCCTTTAACTTGTCAGGCAGAGGAAATACGTATTTAGTTATGAGTCTGTTGGATCCAATAACCCTTGAATAGTTTAGTCAACGTAGGGCTACACCTGCATTACAACATGACATAGGAATGTTTGTAGTGCTAGGTTACATGTGATAAACATAAATAAATCAACAAGCAAATGGGAAAAAATACAGGATAAGGAATAAGAATGCCACCTCTGGGAAAATTATCATACTTTTCCAGAATTCTGAATTTCATCAGCAAGGTAGTTATGAATCCCTTAGTGTTTGTGGTAAGAAGACCTGAGGTCAGTGTCTGGCATCATTTATAAAAAAAGAAAATACTAACAATAATGACCATGTGAATATTTAGCTATTTGGTAAGCATATATTGGCAGGAGGTATGATTTCCATCATTCAGTTGCCAAGGAAATATAGTGAAATGCCACTTCTCCTAGAATATATAAAGGGTAGACTATTTCCTCAACGTCATTTAGCTAAGGCGGTTGTAAAAAAAACAAAACGCGAAAAGTCTCTGAAATGTTTTTTTTTTCTCCGCAGTCACAAGTGACAAAACAAAAACATAAAAATGAATTAAAATGAATAAATCCCCTCTCAAATTCTATATTTTGCTATACATTCTGCACTAAATAAACGAATGTAATGTTGTTTACTCATTAAAATAAAGCCATGGGTATGCAAAGAGCTGAAAACATCCCAAGGTAGGGAACCTGGATTTATGTTATGTCCACCCAGCTTTTCGAATGACAGAACTGGCCAGGTAGAAGGAGAAAGTAGGCAGGAAGTGGGGAGGCACTGGGCTTGGCCACATGCTGCTCCCCATGCAGATAAATGAGAAAATAAACAACTAAATCGGAAACACAGAGAAGAAGGGCCTTGGTACCTTTCACATAGATTTTAGATAAAGATCCCATTTAGGTAAAATAAGTGACAATTGCACATTGCAAATATAATATTAGGTTGTGAAAACAAATATTAAAACATGGCTTTTTAACCTATATGCACATCATTTCATAAACTTCTAGAATTAATAACATTTTTCCAAACTATATCTGTAAACGTGAAATATAATGTTTGTATAATCTAAATACGTTGACAAAGGAGTAAATTCAAATATGATTGCAAGGGCTACGTAACCTGATATCCTCCCTAAAGGCGAAATAGCAGCATTCAGATAACAATATGGATTCCAAAATTGTAAAAAGGGTGTTGGTCTTACATATACGTTTCAGCTTGTTTAGCCACATGCATGATATAACTCACCAACTGCTCGCTTGTGGTGGCCTTTCAAGGGTGGTTCTACTACCATCTTTGGTAGTGGTAGGCAGGGAAATACCACAGCTATAACAAAGAAAACAATATAATAAAGATGGGATGCAATCAGGGTGGGGGGGCTAGCCAAAAGGACAGGGAGGTAATTGACTCCCAGGCAGGGCCGGCCCAAGACATAGTGCCGCCTGGGGCGAACTTTGAAATACCGCTGCCCCCCTCCTCGAAACCACTGCTCATTGTCTACCCTTCCTCTCCCTACCTTCTCATTATCTACCCTGCTCCCTCCCTATTATCTACCCTACCCCCCCCTTTGTACTTCACTTACCTTCTAGCAGTCCTGTGGCGAGAGTCTCCCTGCTCTGCCGCAGTGCGTGCTGTTTCACTGCTGAGTGCCGGAAATGACATCATATTCTGGTGCTCAGCATTATAAGCCGGCACCGAGACCGAACTAGAGGGCTCGCAGAGGAGAGAGAGGGGCGCTGCTCAGGTACTGACAGCTTGATAAGCGAAAACCACTCGGCGTCCCTCTCTCTCCTCCGCTTAAAAAATAAAAAAATGCCCCACTCTGCTCCATGGCAGGGCCGGCCCTGCTACCAGGCCAGTCCAAACTTCTTCAAACACGGCTTGCAGAGGTGAAAGTGAATTTGAGTCATGTAATGCAATGTCTATGTATATGTTTCTGAATGTCTGTTTTGGTGAGTAAGTTTGTGTAACTGTGTATTGTGGGTTAAGAGTTACCAGGAGGAGGGCAAAGGGCTGTGGTAACACTGTGCTATACCTCCCACCCAGCCCAAAAGTTGCCAGGCCTGGATACATTAGCTGCATTGTTGCTTAATGATGCTTGCCCCTTTTTTTATTGCATTTGCTTGTTTCTGGTTTGGTTAGTTGTAGGGACAAAAAAAAATATTGCTACAAATGTAAAAAAGTGAAATTGCAATGAACCTTACAATGTTAAATCACATTAGGCAATGTGATTTATGTAAGAAAACAATAAACATGTATTTTTCTGGGGCTTTTGACTATATGACCTCAAGTAACATAGCTTTACTGTACAACCTGCATTGAGAGCTTCTGCCAGTTGTGGGAGGGGGACTAATTAAAAAGATGCTTAATTGAACACATATGCTGCAGACTTTATTTGGTTAAAAAATTGAGTTTATGAGCACACTTGTTTTATGCATCCCCATTTCTTCACATGACATTTTCATTTATTTTGTCATTACCATTTTATGTACGTCCCCACAGTGATTATGGTGGCATCAGCAATGGTAGTGGGATAGAGGTAATGTTTACCATATGGTCTCTCCTACACCTTTTCCTACACCCAACCATGTTCTCTTACTGATGCTACTAAACACATGCACATATACCCCATGGCTTGCTACTCTGCTACCCAGATATGCCTTATACCCCCTATATGCCAATCTGCCTCCGTGATATGCAAGTCTGCCTCCCTGATATGCCACTCTGCCCCTGATATGCCTTATACCTCCTAGATACCACTCTGCCTCCCTGATATGCCACTTTGCCCCCCTATATTCCACTCTGCTCCCCTCCTATGCCTTATACCCCCTATATGTCACACTGCCCCCCTCATATGCCTTATACCCCCTATATGCCACTCTGCCCCCTCATATGCCTTATACCCCTCTATTTTCCACTCTGTCCCCCTGATATGCCTTACCCCCCCGACTTAGCGATGCATCCCTTGACTTGTCCCCTGTGCTCTAGACTCCCTGGTGTCAAGTGGGGGCAGCCGGTGGACCTCTGCGTGATGCGTGCAGACAACCTCTGCTGCTACCCGGGACTTCTGCTGGGGCTTCTTCTAAGACCGAGCACCGGAAGGTCACGACAGGTGGGAAGTGCCAGCTGACAGAGAGGATGATCCAGGTCTCCTGCAGCGTTGCGGGGGATCCACCTCTCTGGCAGCTGGGGGACGTCTGCGTGATGCCCACTGACAACCTCCGCTGCTGCCCGTCGGTACTTCTATGATGGAGCACCGGAAGGTCATGTGACGACGGCGCTCCGTCATAGAAGTCCCAGCAGAAGGGCCGGCAGCAGCGGAGGTTGAGGATCCAGGTCCCCTGCTGCGCTGCGGGGTATCTGGATCTTAGTCATGTAGTCAGACCTCTATTTGAGGTCTGATTATAGGATGACCTCGAATATAAGAGGTGTGGTATTATTCAGAGCATTTGCTCTGAAAAAAAACTTGTCTTATAATCAAGCAAATACGGTATATACAGTATATATATATATATATATATATATATATATATACCGTATTTGCTCGATTATAAGATGAGGTTTTTTTCAGAGCAAATGCTCTGAAAAATACCCCTCGTCTTATAATCGGGGTCGTCTTATAATCAGACCTCAAAGTCTGCCTATGAGACGACTAAGATCCAGATCCCCCGCAGCTGCAGGGGATCTGGATCCTCCTGTCTCCTCCCCCCCCACCCCACTTACCGGTACTTCAGAGTCCCCGGTGTGCAGCTGTCATGTAGCTGGGGCAGCGTGTAGACTCACGCTGCAGCCGGAAGGAGGCGTGGCTAGCAGCGGGGGTTGTCTGTGTGCATCGCGCAGACATTCCCCGGCTGTCAAAGATCAGAGTTCCCCGCACCGGCGCCGGGAACTCTGATCTCTGACAGCCAGGGAATGTCTGTGCGATGCACGCAGACAACCCCCGCTGCTAGCCACGTGACCCAGCTACATGACAGGAGACTCAGAAGTACCGGTAAGTGGGGCGGGGGGGGAGTTAAATAGGGGGGCATAAGGCATTTCTGGAGGCAGGGTGCTCTGTGAAATGCCTTTTAACCCCCTTAATGCCACTCTGCCTCCAGAAATGCCCTTTTAACCCTCTATATGCCACTCTGCCTCCTGAAATGCCTTAAACCTCCCTATATGCCACTCTTCCCCATTTCTGGGGCAGCTGTGCATAACTAGGGGGCAGGTTGGAAAATAGAAGGAAACCAAAATATTTTTCTCAATCATAGCTTTTATTAAAAAATAGTTTAAATGAATTAACATTTACTGGTAAAACTTTTTTCCTATAGGGTCGTCTTATATTCAGGCTTTTTCTTTTTTTCCTAAATTAATATTAAAATTTGGGGGGTCGTCTTATAATCAGGGTCGTCTTATAATCGAGCAAATACGGTATATATATACCGTATATATATATATATATATATACGGTATATATATATATATATATATATATATATATATATATACCGTATATATATATATATATATATATATATATATACACACACACACACCAAAAGCACCAAATAATGTTCTGAGAGTATCAGACATTACAAACTGGAATTTGTCACTTTTCCACTCATCTCCTCTAAGGAGGAAATAAATTCTGCATGCAACTTTCATTACTTGGCCAAATCTAAAAATAGTGCCCGTCTAATGTCTGTTTCCATTCTCAACATGGTGTAACAAGAAAGTAGATGGGAGATATGATAATTGTCTGCATATGGTGCCAAAGTTAAATGGCAGCTTGCTACTAGTAACATATTTATTGATTTTTCAGGCTGCATGACTTTCTTACCATCATCCAGAAATAGCTGCCCACTCAATATGTGTGTAACTTTCAACTATGTAAATAATAGAACAAACAGATAGACCAAAGTCAAAAAGTAAAATACTAAAAACATAAAATTAATAGTTAGTGGATATAAATAACATGTAATTAGTATATAATACATAGACTTGTTTTTCATAAACTAAACAAATACAGATGTGCCAATATATATATATATTTTTAAATACATCATTATAGAAGTAGACAAACTCTGTAATGCAAAAAAATTATTAGTACATGGAAAAATTACATAAACACTCAATTTGACAGTCCAGTCAAATATCAAGTCATTAAAACATTTCAATATACAGAGTAGTGTAGCTTACAAATAATCTATGGAAATACAACAATAGGTTAGGGAAACAAGATCGGGGAAGGGGATCACTGACCAACAAGTGCTTGGGACACTGTGGACTGATGGGCGACCTAGAAAGAGTTTGGTTTTCACTATGTTAATGTTTTGTTCCTGTTTCATATTCTTCTTTTTGTCTTCCTTGTCTTTTTTTTCTCTTTATGGTTCTGCATGTCTGTTGATGAAAGCTAATGGCAGGGAGGGACCAGTGATGACAATCTGGAAATCAAAAGTGAGTAGACCCCTCACATTTTTGTACATATTTTATTATATCTTTTCATGTGACAACACTGAAGAAATGACACTCTGCTGTGAAGTAGTGAGTGTACAGCCTGTATAACAGTGTAAATTTGGTTTTCCCATCAAAATAACTCAACACACAGCCATTAATGTCTAAACCTTGGCAACACAAGTGAGCACACCCCTAAGTGGAAATGTCCAAATTGGGCCCAATTAGTCATGTGACTCGTTAGTGTTACAAGGTCTCATGTGTGAATGGGGAGCAGGTGTGTTAAAGTTATCACTCTCACACTCTCTCATACTGGTCACTGGAAGTTCAACATGGCACCTCATGGCAAAGAACTCTTGAGGATATGAAAAAAAGAATTGTTGCTCTACATAAAGATGGCCTAGGCTATAAGAAGATTGCCAAGACCCTGAAACTGAGCTGCAGCACGGTGAGCAAGACCATACAGCGGTTTCACAGGACAGGTTCCAATCAGAACAGGCCTTGTCATGGTCGACCAAAGAAGTTGAGTGCACGTGCTGAGCGTCATATCCAGAGGTTGTCTTTGGGAAATAGACGTATGAGTGCTGCCAGCATTGCTGCAGAGGTTGAAGGGGTGGGGGTCAGCCTGTCAGTGCTCAGACCATACACTGCACACTGCATCAAATTGGTCTGCCTGGCTGTCGTCCCAGAAGGAATCCTCTTCTTAAGATGATGCACAAGCAAACAGTTTGCTGAAGATAAGCAGACCAAGGACATGGATTACTGGAACCATGTCCTGTGGTCCAATGAGACCAAGATAAACTTATTTGGCTCAGATGGTGTCAAGTGTGTGTGGCAGCAACCAGACGAGGAGTACAAAGACAAGTGTGTCTTGCCTACTGTCAAGCATGGTGGTGGGAGTGTCATGGTCTGGGCCTGCATGAGTGCTGCCGGCACTGGGGCACTACAGTTCATTGAGGGAACCATGAATGCCAACATGTACTGTGACATACTGAAGCAGAGCATGATCCCCCTCCCTTGGGAGACTGGGCCGCAGGGCAGTATTCCAACGTCATAACGACCCCAGACACACCTCCAAGATGACCACTGCCTTGCTAAAGAAACTAAGGGTAAAGGCGGTGGAGTGGCCAAGCATGTCTCCAGACCTAAACTCTATTGAGCATCTGTGGGGCATCCTCAAATGGAAGGTGGGGAAGCGCAAGGTCTCTAATATCCACCAGCTCCATGATGTTGTCATGGAGGAGTGGAAGAGGACTCCAGTGGTACCCTGTGAAGCTCTGATGAACTCCATGCCCAAGGCAGTGCTGGAAAATAATGGTGGCCACACAAAATATTGACACTTTGGGTCCAATTTGGACATTTCCACTTAGGGGTGTATTCACTTTTGTTGTCAAGGTTTTGACATCAATGGTTGTGTGTTGAGTTATTTTGATGGGAAAACCAAATGTACACTGTTATACAGGCTGTACACTCAGTACTTCACATTGTAGCAGAGTGTCATTTCTTCAGTGTTGTCACATGAAAAGATATAATAAAATATTTTCAAAAATATCTTTTGTGAGATACTGTATATATACCAAAAAGCATACAGGTATATGTATGAGAAATATGCAGTATGTACAGGTGACAAACTACAGCATAAATAAAGCATAAAGCATATCCCTATGTGAAATCCTGCCCCATTGTTTTTGTTTGAAAACACCCATTTCAAGTGATTTGTCATATGCAGAGTTCAAGTAAAATTGACTCCAATATACTTTTTAAAAGATTAGTTATTGGCATACCTCTTAGACATTAAACTGACATAGTAAAATAAGCATCTTAACCACTGGTAGTAAAATCAGTTCTGTTTTCATATGATGATATATGCTGAAGGTCAAGTTGGATATTTTCTCATAGCAATATACGTTAGGAAAACAGAAAGCTGAATAAAATAAGTTGCTGAAGACTCAGTTGTGATGCATAAAGCTATGTAATTTTTGTTGACCCTTTTTTATACCAAGCACTGTTTTCATGGGATTCTTCAAGTACGTACAAAGTCAAACCCAATGTCTGTCCCAAGGGGAATGGAATCATGCTTGTCTGAAGTAATTCAGCAGATACAAAATTCAGAGCAAGAAAGAATCCATTGTTGTGGGCACAGTAAGAGTAAGCTGTGAAATCAAATCAGGACCAAAAGACTGCATCTCACGCCTCAGCTATGCACTAAAAAACATTTCACAGAGAATGATTGGTGAATATCGGTAATACAAAACCTCAATAGGAGGAAAAGTTATGCATCAATCACAAAGGAGCCTCTGTTCAAAATCTAAAACATCTGCATATGGATGTCAGACTGGTACACACTGTACCTTTTCATATTTGTCATTTGTTGACACAGGAAGAGGTCAATCCTTGGCTAAATGTTTACCGAATTTAACATAGTTATATAATAAAATTAAAAAGAAACACACTCTGAGTTTCTAAATTTAACTTCAAGGGTCCACTGGTATACAATATGCTGTACAAAATAGTAAACCTACAGAGTTACAAAAGAACTTAACAACATATAGGCAGGGGCGTAACTAGAAACCTCAGGGCCCCGGTGCGAGAATCTGTTAATATGCCGGCGTTCAGCGTGAAGCGCCGGCACCCGAGACAAACACCTCATGCTCCCAACACTGCAATCTGGGCAGCACTGAGGCAGGCGGCAGCGGCGGCGGCAGCGGCGGCGGCAGCAGCGGGGAGCGGAGGCATCCTGGATTTCTGTAAGTCAGGGGGGCCTAAGAGTTGCCGAGCGGTGGTTTTCAGTAACCGCTCGGCACCCCTTGAGCCCCCCTGACTGGCAGAACTCCAGGGCCCGGTCGCAGTCGCGACCCCTGCGACCCCGGTAGATCCGCCACTGCATATAGGCCAGGGGTGGCCAACAGGTAATAAATTACAAATCTCTTGACACAGCCAGCATCCTTAAAGAAAAGCACAATACCTATATTTTAAGATATATAAGGGTAATTTCACCACAATGTCAAATGTTAGCTTCCCCTAATGTACGCCAATGTATAAATAAGCACAAACAGGGCCGGCCCAAGACATAACGCCGCCTGGGGCGAAGTTTACAATGCCGCCCCCCGGGCGCCTGGGGTCATTGTCTACCCTTCCTCTCCCCCCCCTTTGCACTTACCTTTCAGCAGTCCAGCGGCGAGTCTCCCTGCTCTGTCACGGTGCGTGCTGCTTTACTGCTGAGGAAATTACGTCATTTACCGGTGCTCAGCATTACAAGCCGGCACCGAGACCGAGCTAATAATTGATTATAATGGTGCAGAAGAAGTAAAACTACTTTGTAATTGAATTGGCTGTTCTCTTCCTTGGCCGATATTTGATAGCTTTATTGTATCAACACCTACAGTACGTGGTTATGATACACGTTCTTTCCATGCATAAGAAGCAAATGTGTTCACTATTTACATTCTAGCACAAGACTACACATAACGATACCACAAGTGTGAAATAACAACCTACCATGAAGCAGAAGTCTTTGTGTTTCAGATTGCAATATATTTTTCTCTAGCTACATTTTTCTTCCGGGGCATGTGGTTTATTTTTCTTCTGTGCAAGAACATCATGTTCTGCCCAAGCTGGGGCTTTTACTATGTATGTTATTCCAGCTATGGTGTCATCATAAAACAATAGCTATACAGCTATATATAACTTGACAGGCATTACACCTTAACATGGTACTTTCAGTGTAACTGTACTCCCTATGGTTTTGCAATAAATATCACTGTAAACTATGCAATTAAAGGTCATTGTGAATGTCTACAAAGAAAGTTTAAAATAGGGGAAATGGCTTTTATTTAATTGCCCTCCTCTACAATGAAGGAAAAAACTATTTGATCCCCTGCTGATTTTGTACATTTGCCCACTGACAATGACATGCTCTGCATTTCAAATAAGTTATTGATTTGCATTTTACTCAGTGAAGTAAGATTTGACGGTACATGGCCCCATCTATCGTCCCTTTGATGCGGTTAAGTTATCCTGTCCCCTCAGCAGAAAAACACCCCCAAAGCATAATGTTTCCACCTCCATGTTTGACGGTGGGGATGGTGTTCTTGGGGTCATAGGCATCATTCCTTCTCCTTCAAACATGGCGAGTTGAGTCCCTAGATGTCCCTAGCTGCCTTGAGATCATTGACAAGATCATCCCATGTAGTTCTGGGCTGATTCCTCACTGTTCTCATGATCATTGAAACTCCACAAGGTGAGATTTTGCATGGAGCCCCAGAACGAGGGAGATTGACAGCTATTTTGTGTTTCTTCCATTTGCGAATAATCGCACCAACTGTTGTCACCTTCTCACCAAACTGCTTAGTGATGGTCTTGTAGCCCATTCCAGCCTTGTGTAGGTCTACACTCTTGTCCCTGACATCTTTGGACAACTCTTTGGTCTTGGCCATGGTGGAGGGTTTGAAATCTGATTGATTGCTTCTGTGGACCCTTTAAGAGAGTGCTCCCAATCTCAGCTTGTTACCTGTATAAAAGACACCTGGGAGCCATACATCTTGCTGATTGATAGGGGGTCAAATACTTATTTCACCAAGCAAAATGCAAAGCAATTTATAACTTATTTGAAATGCATTATTCTGGATCTTTTGTTATTATTCTGTCTCTCACTGTTAAAACATACCATTAAAATTATAGACTGATCATGTCTTTGTGGGCAAACATACAAAATCAGCAGGGGATCAAATTTTTTTTTTCCTTCACTGTATATTATTATTATCCGAGTATAAGTGAGAACACTTGTTTATCAGACTATATATTGAAGGCTAATTGACTAATCTTATTATTTTGGAAAGTAAGCTTTCTTACTTCATAAGCCCACCATTCTTACTATGGACTTTTGTATGTAGGTACTATAAGGCTTGATTGCAATTTCACAGACAGGATCCTCGTCTCCTGTTATATCTGTATATTTTTCTAATATGTACTTGTTAACCAACTTATATTTAAATTGTAAATTGCTGGAGAATATGCTTGCATTTAAAAAATAACAACCATTAATAATAATTGACAAAAAATTTGAATATGAGGCACAAGAGTTTACCCTGCATTTAGCAAACACAGGAATGTTTGTATTGCCTCTCAGGATAGGGCTAGTATCCTCTGGTCTATAGGCAGGAAATGCTAAGTGTCCCTACCAGCAGCCCTTTGCCTCCTCCCTGGTAAATAACATATATGGTAGCACACGTTCACTCTCACACTAACACACAAACACACAATTGTGCACTTTAAACACCCTTACACATAACTCAATCTATCAGGCTTCCCCTCACTTTATCACACCTTGCCCTGGAACAAGTTGCCATACTTTTACCATTGCATTTGGGCTGGTCCAACTCTGACTGGCTCTATTTGAAGAATTTGCCTATAGATGTTGAGAGATTTATTTTATGGTATGACATGGTTTCCAGATATTTATCACAACACTATATTCTGAACAGGACAATGGTCTGTTAAGTATAATCTAAACCGGTACAGCATCTATTAGAAAATGTCATTGGAGGCCATATAACCTGATTCTATTTTACAAAATATGTGCTTCATACAAGGAGTTTATTTGGTGGGCCTCTTGGCACCATCTAAGGGTTTCAGGTTCTACTGTGCTTATCACGGTTAGCCCTGCAATTGGCTTAAACTATGTACATGGTACTTTCTGTGGTAATTCCCTGGTAATGATCATGACATCGTGAAATATCTTATAATAGTATTGAATTATTACCAAAGTAAAGCCAATACATGAAATATTGTTCCTCTTATGTACACTAGATCCACACCATCAATAAAATCTGGAACACTGAACATTTCTTACAGGAACATCCTTACGTAGGGTGCTGTTCTTTTTCAAGAATATTTGGAATATATAAAATGGCTGTGTTTATTCCAAAAGTTCTTCCTAGGTCAGTGAAAAACCCACAGGACTAAAAACTTATTATAGCAAAATGGGTTTTGGATAAATATAGAGCTATGACAGGAAGTGTACATGTTTATGGTTAATAAGATCCTGAAATTCACCACCACAAATTTCTCTAAGAACAGCTATTTAGAAGCAAAATATATTTGGATCCATTGTACTGAAAAGGCATATGTTACTGTTTTAATTCTAAAGTATCTACAAACTACAAACCTAATATTGTGTTTGTTTTCTTGAACTTTTTTAATTTTTCTCTACTATTTGTGACACATTTCCCATACTACCTGTTTTTGTATGTCTACACATGTTTTTTTCAGGTGGATGTAAGTGGTTTGAGGATAATGTCTGGGGTGCAATATCTTTCTCTTCATCAGTGGTCTACTAGGGGATTTGATGAAATGTGAAGCACTAACCACCGAGAGACAGAGGTTTTCAGAAAAATAAATAATCTTTCTCTGGAACAGTACCACAGTGATTTGGGCTGGATATAGCTTTTTCATGTTTTTCCATACTGTGGAGAAGCTATCTGGGTTCCCAGAAACTTCCAGGTCTTTCAGTTACTCTTGGTCAGTGAACCTTGCAAGACCTCTTCTGCTTCGAGGCTCCAGCAAAAGAAGAATGCAGTCTTTGTGAGACTTACACAGACTTCCTCTCACCCTGGTAGTACAGTTCCCCACACCCCTTATACCAACTATGCTTTGCCACACTCCTTGCTGCTATGAATTTTATGAGTGCATTATAGCAAATGGAACATACCCTTCAGGCCTGGTGTTCAAAGAATATGAACTATATATATATATATATATATATATATATATATAGTAAATGGCTTTCGCCATATTAATCCAATAGACACTCTCGAAAGTTTGTCTTTTAAATATTATGTTAGTCCAATAAAAAAAGGTATCTCTGCAACACTCTGCAGTGGGTTTTTTTTTACATTGTATATAAATATATAGCGTATTTGCCCGAATATAGGCCGCACTTTTTAAAGTTAAGTCTTTAAAGTGGGGGTGCGGCCTATATTTGGGGTTTAGTGCAGGAATGCGCAATTCGTATCACCCAGGGCAGGCAGCAGGGTTAGGATACAGATCCCTCGCAGAGCTGCAGGGGACCTGGATCTTCCTCTCCGCCAGTCGGTGGATGTCTGTGCGATGTGTGTACACATCCTTCCTTTGCTGCTGGCACTTCTGCCGGGGCTTCTATGATGGAGCGCTGGGGTCACATGACCTTCCGGTGCTCATATCATGGGAGCCCCAGAGGAAGTGCCGACAGCAGCAGTGGAGGTTATCTGCGCGCATTATGCAGACCTTCACCGGCTGCCACCACTACACACCAAGGAATCTGAAGCACGGGGAGAAGTCTTAGGAAGGACTGGTAAGTCAGGGAGGGTAAGAGTAGCATATGGGGGGGTGTTAAGGGCTTTCTGGAGGCAGAGTGGCATCTAGGGGGTTAAAAGGAATATCAGGGAGGCAGACTGGCATTTAGGGGGTTAAAAGGAATATCAGGGAGGCAGACTGGCATATAGGGGGTTAAAAGGAATATCAGGGAGGCAGAGTGGCATATAAAGGGTATAAGGCATATCTGGGGGTCAGATATGCATAACTGGGGGCAAGTTGGCAAATAAAAGGAAATAATAACAAAAAATGCATTTTTCTCAATCATAGTTTTTATTAAATATGAAAAATAGTTTACATGTGAATTAATATTTACTAGTATTTTTTTCTTATAGGGTAGTCTTATATTCAGGGTTTTTCTTTTTTCCTAAATTAATATTCAAATTTTGGACGTCGTCTTATAATCAGGGTCATCTTCTAATTGAACGAATACGGTATATATATATATATATATATATATATACACATGCTTAAGTGTACGACACTGCAAAACATTTTCTAATTACTAATCGTTCTAACAACATTTGTCCTTCTAAATCAGGAGGCCCTTTTGTTTTCTATTGTAGTAGCTGAATACTACAAGCTAGCTATTTTCTGAAACAAACAGTTATTGCCTGAGAAGGACTACAGCTATAGTTCTTCCAATTAATTTTTATTCTAGATCGCTAATGCCCATGTGACAAGCATCTTCCTGGTGGATCTTGAAATTCTAACTCCCAATTAGCATCCATATCTTCTGAAAGAGAGAAGTTACAACAGGGAATATCAGAAACAATGGAGTAGTAGAAGGTGATATTTATTATTTGGTCAATATACAGTAGAAAAAAATGTAGAGCCTACATAAGCTTTCTCAACATCATTGGAGTTTTCTTCAGTTTCCATCTACTAGTTTCTGACTCATTTGGACTGATCTCTCACCCAAACTTTACTGCCTGATCTTTCACATTGGATTGTCTAAGCATGATTCCTCAACACTCCAGTACTATTCATTGCATTCTATTTGTGTATCTCAAGTTCCTGCTACTGAGGTCAGAGCTTTGCTACATCCTGACAGACTTGTGTCACCACACCCTGTAGTAGACAAGCATCATATACATATGTAGTCACTCTGCACAAATGATGTCCTCTGATTTACTGCAGAAGGTGATTGTATGGCACACATGGCAGAAACATTTTTGCACTTAACAAGGAAGCAGGTATATGTTCACGTTTGCACACTTTTGGCTATCATTTCCATAATTTCTAAAATATGGGATGAACTTTTTTAATACATTTTACTTAGTTGGCGTTTAAAAAAAACATCTTTAGAAAATAAATAATATGATGCTATTGCACCATGACATTGCTTACATTTTGTTTTTCATTAGCAACATAATAGTGATGCTTAATGTAATCTGTTTGAGTGAAATGACTAGACTCAGTCAACAAAGAAAATAAAATTTGGGACACCCGCAATTTTATGGAAAACATCTAAAGCTCTAAATTGAGATGCCACCTTTTTTATTATATTGGTAAACAGGCCCAGACTTGCATGTTACATTGGTAACAAAAAACACTTAGAAATTCTGTGTGGAAACAAGTCAAATATTTACTTCAATATATGTGAAAATAATAATTCATTATTAATTATCGTCTTAACAAAAACTATAAAAAAAATGTCGTTTAAATAAACATAGTTGGATGTCTATGATTATACTAGTGTATGTGCCTAGCATTGAAATGATGTTGCCAAAATGTTTGGCCCTCCACTTCCCTCCTTCCCTCTATCTTCCTTCCTACTCTACACTCTATCTTCATTCATACTCTACTCTCTCTCTTTCGCCCTAAAGTGGTTAACAATAGAACAAGAACCAACCAATGCAAGTTACCTAATCTCTGAATTATTTACACAAATCATAATTGTATCTATGGAATCCTGTGGAATTAACCCCTTAAGGACAATGGGAGGTCTCAAACCCCATTGAAAACAATGCATTTGAAGGGCCTACATGTACGGGCTTGTCATTAAGGGGTTAACAACAAAGAAGAAACATTGACAGATGTTAACATTGTGATACTCAACCTTATCATACAGCACTAGCTCTAAAGAATATGCCCAAGCTTTTTGTTTATGGAAATGTTTACTTTATTGCTTATTGGGATTTTTATTCACAAATATTGCATAAGTTTTACATGCAGTTAGCTTGATGTTTGTTCCCTGTTAAGAAGCAGCCGGGAAAAATGTTGACTTGCCACACCTAGCAATCGAGAAACACAACACTATAATAACACCTTGTTTCCAGCAAACATTCCATAATAATCTGTAGAAACTGTCATTCAAAATGTTTTCATACATATTTTTGTTCAAATTATATTTTGTGACATGAGGTCAAATCATTACCTATTTTGCTTGCACGAATTCTAAGATGACATGAGATGATTTATATAGTTGTTTGGGTACAAAAAAACATTCTATCACTGTTGTTTGACTATACCTAATAAATATATGTTGATCTCCAAGGTCCAACAGTCAAGCAAATAATCAAAGAATGTTATATTTGTAATAGATAGATAGATAGATACTAGAGCTACTGTGTGTATATATATATATATATATATATATATATATATATATATATATATATATATATATATATATATATATATATATATACTGTGCCTTTTTTATGTATTCTTTTGGTCCCTTTCTGACCCTGAAAATGATGACAGACTTCTTCACATATCATCTCAGTCATTACATTATCATACAAACTGTGGAGGGAAGATGGAGGACCTCCACTACAGAAGGTACATAATAACAAAGGAATAAGTCCAAAGCACAGTCCCAATTTAGGCTTAAACAGGAGGCTAATTGAGGCAATTCAAATAAATGGGCAGGGAAAATAAGGTTTAGGAGCAATTCTGCAAGCCAAGAATCAGTATCCAAGAAACAAGTATGAAATTGGGCAGCTGAATATTTAACAGGAAAAATGAGTACTTGACAGCAGTTTACCATCACACAAAGTCTTGCTTATTTATTTCGCTACAAAGCTATATCTTTAACAGACAGACCGGACATTATATATATATATATATATATATATATATATATATATATATATATATATATTGTAATCTTAGAAGTAGCTACCGTGCTTTTCTGAGTCAATATTCTAAGCACATAATAAGAAGCAGACAAGCAAACGTGGAGTGATGGTTAGACTGTATCGCTCTCATAATTGAAGTATATGTGTTTTTGGTTTATTAGTAAAAATAAAAAATCTAACATAGCAAATTGGAGACTGTGGTTCATACTCATGTAACCGTCCCCATTTAGCCATATACATTAGTTCAAACATGTTTCTGTATAATGTTCTTTCCTCCATGTATACTGAAATGGATCATAAATGTCCCAGTTGAATTATGACTCTCAGTAGGTAGCAGCTGTTTTCCTGGGGATCCCACGTGGATGGTAAGATCATTTGTGTGTAAATACATACCCTACTTTTAGAAATTGGCAATGAAGGGATGACATCAGTGTTCCAAAATAGATCACTGTAAAGCACCCTTAACTACAAGTGGCCTGGGCTAGGATGCAAGTTGTGCCTCGTGGGAAAATGGTGTTATATAAAAACGGAGCTTCTGCTGCAGTTTACATTTACCTCACATGATAGCTTGTGACATCACATGGAAATATTGTGTGTACTTTCAGGGGTGGTTTCTGCCTGCTTTGTCCCTTGGCAAACAAGTGAGCCTTTTGCGATAATTCCCAAAAGAGCATTATCATCCTTTGTCCAGCATTATTTCTGCTATCCTGTTAAAATAGAAATGTCAGTAATTTAGAAAAAAAGGAATTCCTCGATTGAGTATGTACTGCACTACAGTTCTGTTCTGTGGAGGCAATCATAGATATTGTATTTTCTGGGAGACCTTTTACTTACCAACAATGCACTCCTTACAACGCGCAGCAGTGGGAGTTCAACCAAAATGTATTTCATAGAAAGTTATGCCGTAAACTTAAAACAAAATTCCTTGTTATTTGGTACAATTGGGTTGTATTTATATTAGCAATATAACTGTCAAGTACTTAGGGATAACTCACCAAAAGAATAAATAAATTATTGTGTACGTTATCGGAAAGCTTGGCAGAACATGAATTGGGGATTTCATATGATGCGCATTAAACCGGTCTATTGGTTCTTATCTATCAGCAGAATATACTGTATGCTTCTGTACTAGTCTGGTTAATGCATAATCAGCCGCATTTAGAAATGGTCATTAAAATAAAAAACACTGATTTATGGTCCCATTTTTAAAAACTTCTTATAAAAAAATAAGCACATTTCTCCATATTTGACTATGTGAAGGTGTCATGTAGTAAGTGAAAAGGGCATAAAAACGACTAATGTGGCTTTTACTTGTGAAAAAGATTAAATTTTTATAATCTGACAATTACCAGCTTTAAATGTTATGTCTATCGTGATCCTTTTAATGCATTACCATACATGGCTGCCTAGACATGAAAGGGATTAGCTACTGTTTGTCATATCAACAATTACATCATTTCCAAATATAAAAATATGGTTCATGGCCACTGACTTAACATGTTATAGATCACATATTTTTATATATTATAGCCAAAGTCATATCATAAACATTTTGCATAAATAGTGGGTTATGGAAGAATGAAAAACAGTATATGTGATTGGTATATTTGGTTAAAAAACATCTTTACACAAGTGTAAGGCAGATCGGGCACTTTTCCCTAGTCCTACATTTCACAGATCAGAATGCTAAATAAAACTGTGATAGTGTTGGATGAATCAAATAATGAAGACATATTTTATACATTTTAACTTCCCTGCCCTTACGTTATTCATTCACTTTTGTTAAAATGCTGATTGTTTAAGGCAGTCTCCGAGTGAATTGATTAGACATGCCAGCTGTGTCACCTTCTGACACAGATCTCAGCATCCCGTTTGACAAACCGTTAAAGTAAATCTCTTCAAACCAATCATACTTTACATACTCTATGATCTAATTGTGTATAATTGCATGTTACATGTAATGCTTAATAACATACTAATTCCTTCATTCCCGGAAAATGTATACCTCATTTCAATGCCATCTTTCGTGCTCTCATCTTGTAACATTAACATTATTTCAGTAGAGTGTGCATATGCAGTTTAGTATTACCATATTTCGAGCACAAATTTAATTCAGGTAGCTGTTTCAACTCTTCCCAGACAAATATGTTTACTCAATTGACTTGATTTCTCAAAAATAGATCTTGGAAAAACACTCCCTCTAGTGGCAGCTGCAAGGTAATGCTTCTGTTTTTGTGTGTTTCTATTGAGTTGGAGAAATGAGCTGCTAGTTTGTCTAGGTATGTTATCACAACTGAATATAACTCCAGTAAACAAAGCATATTGTAAGATTTGGTTATCCCATGGAAGCACGACTACAAACACACACATAACCAAACATACACATAAATGCACACATAAAAGTCATTTAACTGTACCACAATTATAGTTATTTAGTCCTGTTTAGAAATTCTTAGTGTAGTTTTACTAAGTGAGCTAAAGCTGAGATTAGTGTATTCATCAGAAATGAGACAATAATCTGTGGGGAATCCCCATGTTTAGAATTATGCTCTTACATGGAGTATGGTTTTCACACCTACTTTTCTCATTCCTATGTCAAAAACTAAAGGTCAACAGGTAGTATTTCTCGACAAGACGTAAAAATAATATAATCATATGACAGTTTGGAGATCGATCCACAGTTGTTACTTTTCTCAGACATGTGTAAGTATACAGGAAGCTCAAACCCTGGATAGTCTCAGCCTTGCATAATAAGACTAGGTTCCCCATCTGCGTCACCGATTGTTACATCATATCTTCATTAACAAATTACCAATTTTTCTCAGATTCCAGGGTCTGGCATAGTCATTCACATAGCCAATACATCAAGATGCTAGAATCTGGGGAATGCAAAATAAGAAAAGTGACTCAACTGATGTTTATTTAAGTCACATATGTAACAAACAGGTCATAGCCATGCAAAAAAAATATATACAGTATATTGTGTTCTTTTATTTTAATGTTAACAGGCACCTTTTGATTCATTAAGAAAATGTGTTTCTATTAATTGATATAAATTTATTTTAAGTCAGTGGACCCACAGTGACAGCATTGCCCTCAAGATTTGTAGGCCATGGGGCAAGAAGAATATGCAGGGCTCTTTATACTTGCAATCGCTACGGGCCTCTGAACTTTGGGATATGATGTCTTTTCTTAGTGCTCCACTTCATTCCGACCTGGGGAGATCAGAAGCATGGCAAACAACAGTAAATAACGGCACTGCTGCACCCTCCTAAATGCATGGCTTGGTATGGGAAACCTGCTTTACAAAGGGAGGCCCTGTGTAGTGGCACAGACTTTCACATAGGTGGGTGTCAACACATATCCATCTAAGTCAAGGTTAGGAAGTGTTGTTTTAGGATCCTCACATTTTTTAAACATTACAAAAAAGTTGGCCACCAATATTATAATGCATTTTTATTGAGCGTGTAATAGCTTATCTTAACACAGACCTAATAGAGATTGCACAGAGGCCACACAGAAACGCCAGACAAAACTCACACTGAGAACACTAAAATAAATTTGCAGGTAATAAAATGAAAAAATATGAACACGAACAGAATCCAGGATCATTTGGTTTATATGAATGTAGAATAAGAGAAACTTTTGATTGGTCAAATATAAAAACAAGCCTGGTACTTGTAAACACTACATGAAAAAAAACATTCCTTCGGTGGAAAGGCATTGGTTTTGGATTCCCACTTTATGACTAAATATGCTTCTGTGGCTTTTAGCATTCGGTGAGTCAGACAGAGTCTGGAATGGATAAACAGACTACAATCTATCTCATTTATTTGTTATAATATTCTGTACATAAATATAGTGAACATACTGATAACAGTAACCAAATAGTAATCTTGTATGAATAGTAGCTATTAGGTTGGCTTATTAAAATAACAGAATATTGTTGGAGTCACTATACCAAATCACAGAGAGCATCTGGTTTATAAGTAGTATGATGGCCTTCTTAGGCCATGGTAGATCAAATGCCAGTGTTTGACTGCTCCCTTTAAGATTGACAATTTTCAACAGCTTCCTTAAATGTACACATGTTTAAAAGATATCTTAAACAGACTGGCTACTTCATTCACAATTACTGTTTACCGAGTGAATACATTACGTAACGTCTTAAACTTTACTGTCTTGTCTAAACTGATTATAGCCAGAGGAAGGGGACCCTATCCCTGGCAATCTATTTCACAGATGGCCAAGCAAAATGCTTTTGTGGTGCGTTCTCGGAAATGACCGTTTCAATGGGGCTGCTTAGGAAATATAATATAACTTTCTTAGCAAAACAAAGGTTAAAAGTATTCTGTTGGCATCTTTTGTTCTAAAGCAGTTTTTTAAATGATTATTGCATCCACATTCTAGAACTAGTAATTAAAGTCAAGAATTTTGAAGGTCATAAGTTGAGGTTTCATAAAAGCCAAGGCTGACCAACCTAATGCCGTGAATTTTTAAAGACAGTAGAAACATACCTGTTTTTGTCCCTTTGTCCTGTTGTCCCAGCCTTTGTTCCGTGTTTCATGATATATACGTATATATATATGTATATGCTTCCTTATATACACTGCTTCTTTTCTAACCTATGTTTAACATAGTCTTTTTACTGTCCGAGTCCTGTATTTGTTCTGTTATTTGTTATAGGTTTATGGATGCCTAGATGCAGTGTCCCTGGAAATTTGTTTCAGCTATAGCTAATCTCATACAGGTCCTTTCTCTGGTCATGTAAGACATGTTGGGAACATATTGACATACGGTATTAAAATAATAATAATGTTATAATAATTTGATTACCTTTCTCACGATGTTGCACATATTTTGATAGGGGCTTTGTGCACTGTAATGTAAGAGTAAACTCTCCCCTCCTTTTGTGTTTCGTCTCATAGACATATCAAACGCAAACATATCTATATGTTTGGGAACACTGAAGAGAATCCCATCATTTTTGCACATGGAAGCAGCCTGCATGTTTTGGTTTAAGGAAAATATTAACTGCACGGATAATATCCCTCACTGCTGTATTTCTTTAGCAAACCACAGAGGAAATTATCGGGGGGGGAAAAGAGAGGGAAAAAGTGCTGGTTGAAAGGACACTGCACAAAGGAATAAAATGTAAGGAGATGCTCCAAGGGGTTAGGTTTATCAGAAACCTGGAATAAAACACATAATATGCTTCTAGACTTTTGTGAAAGTCTAAAGAGGGCTAGAAATAGTATCTACTTTGTGAATGTTTGGGCTATCACCGAGATAAATAGCACAGTGTGCAAATCTCCATATAGGGCCAGACTTCCTCTGTCTGTGGATTGCGTACAGTTTTTGGCTTAGGTTTAGCATTCCTTAGGTATTTTTCTCTGGGAGCGTTTGATTTCCGCTTTGAGGGCTGGCACAGACCTTCAAATTGCTCTAATAAGAAAATGTCTGTGACTGAAAGTCGAAAATGTGCAAGATTCTTTCTCTAAGTACACAAACACTTCGAGTCTAGCCACTTTCCTGTAGTTTGTCCAGTTTTTTCGGTACAGTATGTCTGATACATGATCAAATGACTCGGAAAAATCAGGGGGGAAAAAAAACTTTAAAGGGAAGGAATGCAGCATAACTCCACCTGTACATTTTACAAGACTCGACTAAACTGTTGCGATTGAAGGAGATGTAAACGTACTGTATATAGCTGTGTAAACAAAAGGGAGCTGCCAAGTTAGCAAAATTCCTCATTTTACCAGAAAAATATGTGCTGGTGAAGGAATTCATTATATAAACACCTGCATGAAAGTCAGGAACATTTTTACCTAGGTCTTCTCATATGAATTACATGAAAAAAAAAGAGGGATTAAGAAACTGATTTTTAGACAGACGCACCCAGACATTTTTGTAAAGAATACAAAAATACACCCCTAAGGATATAGCCAATGTAATAGGACAGTTCTGTACATGAACAGACAAAGGACGGTCGAAACAAAGTTACATGTTCCACATCTAAGTTATGATCACATAGTAATTACTGCCAGATAAAATACGCCTGTAGAAAATACCATTACACCCATTAGGAACAAGTACAGGGTGTTCCCCCGGCTATTTTTTTCCAAAAATGTACGCGCTGCAGATTGGACACATAGCACAGAACTTTGTGCAGCAAGGGGTTAATGCCGTAGCTACAATTCACCATGATGGTTATGAAAAAATGAACAACTGGTCTAGCATATGACCCTCAGGACCCCACCCACCATGTCCTCTCTATGTAGATAACCCATGTACAAGGCTTGCCCCCTCCTCGTCTTCAGAACACCTGTTTATCAAGCAATTAATGGCCTGCAGCTACGCACCAGGGACACCCCTCCGTGACCTTAATGACTCTAACAACTGGATGACATCATATCTATTAGCTAATATTATGCAAGCTTCTAAGTATGCTCATTGGCATTCTCCTCCACACATCTATTATCCTTCCCCTAAATGTATTTATAGAAAAGCACGTGTGTTCACATTTTTAACCGTTTCAGGACACACTCTGTCTGTGTAAAACCATGAAAACTCTCCTGCTAAGATAAAGCAATAAAATCCTGCAGTATTAAACAATTACAAATGAAAAGATTTGAATCAGAATTGTTGCAAACCAATAAATTAAATACAAATAAACATATGCAAAATATTTCTGGTCATCTTTTTCCATTGATCAAGTATTGGCTATACTGTAACTGTCTATAGTATGTATATATTGTGTACATACATATAGTTTACAATGGCAGCGTTGCATTTCTCTAATTTGTAGCAAAACATTAGACATGCACATATAATGGTATAATTATAATTCATTTTGCTTACTTAATGTGCATCTACAATATATATATATATATATATATATATATATATATATATATACACACACACATATATATATATATGTATAGATATAAAGATGTATATATATATGGTATATATATATATATATATATATATATATATATATAATTGACATGTATCTACTTCCCTCTATGAAGTTTTTGAAATATTTTCTACATTGTGGTTAAATAGCACAGCAAGGTGTGTTAACGCGATTATTGAAACATAAAAGTCATGTCTGGAACAGAGTTAGCCATGCGAAAACAAGTCTGAAACCTCCTTTTCATATAAAATTATAGAACCCAGTGTGGAAATCATAAAAAGCAAAGACCAAATCCTATTTGATGGTTAGGATAGAGCTCCTTTTTGTGCTATGGAGTGTGCCAGTTTTTTTCAGACAGTTGGAATGTGGAGTGTCAAGGGGTCAGGATCAATCCGGTGTGAGCTGATGGGGCAGGAAGGTTTGCAGGAATGTTAGGAATGTCTTGCTTGTGTAGGACTCCATTCAGCTCATTGGCGAGTCTCAGCAGCCAGCAGCGTATATAAGGAGAAGCATCGCCTTCCTCTCTTCACACAACAACTCTTCGAGAACTCAATACTGGAACAAAATACAGCAAAGTACTGGGGGAAAAGGAAGAGGCTTGAAACTCTCTGAACTAAAGCGATCTAAGGCAAAAAGTCTGAAGAAACCTCGAAACGAGATCTACGACAGAAGTATATTTTTTTCACTTCTTTTGAAAAGCACGAACAACCGAACAATGTCTGCAGGAAAAGTGACAGCTGTTCTTCTTTTTGCTTTACTCTGCTGGGTAAGTTCAACTGTCATTTCTTTCTAAGCAAATAATAGTTTATATCTGGGCTGCTTAAAAACATTAAAGACTGATATATGTTATGCGGTAGAAGAATTCTGAGCAGGAATGTGAATTATTACAGAAATGTGTAATCTGATGACTGCAAATATCTAGAATATCCAGCAAATTCTGTTGCTTTAAAAGCTGAGTGTGGATGAAACGGGAAAGGCAGTCAGGTTGGGATCTCACGAGTGTAGCATTTACCCGTCTAAATGAATTATGATCTTTTACTTGCAGGTATCTGATGCCCAGGAGTGCAGTGGGGAATGCCAATGCCCACACAAAGTCCCTGAGTGTGACCCTGGAGTCAGTCTGGTGCAAGATGGCTGTGGATGCTGCAAAGTCTGCGCCAAGCAGCTGGGTGAGCTGTGCACAGAAAAAGATGTCTGCGACCCACACAAAGGACTCTTTTGTGACTTTGGTTCCAGAGTCAACAGAAAAATTGGAGTCTGCACTGGTAAGTTTATGAGTTTCTTAATTACATCTTACAATGAGAGACCCCCCAGTATAATATATATATTCACAAAAAAAGTTATAAAAAGTAACTGATAACTCGGCAATATGTTAAAGCATTAGTCTCAAAATGAATTAATTGGTTAGGTTTACTTACGATAGCGATTACATGTCTAGTCTAACATTGTAAAAACTTGCCTTGGTATATTGAACTAAATGCCTGTTCTGTATTCTTTTTATAGCTAGAGAAGGTGCCCCTTGTGTGTTCGGAGGAACAGTGTACAGGAGTGGAGAGTCTTTCCAGAGCAGCTGCAAATACCAGTGCACTTGCCTGGATGGGGGAGTGGGATGTGTTCCTCTCTGTAGCATGGATGTTCGTCTGCCCAGTCCTGACTGCCCCTTGCCACGAAGGGTAAAACTGCCCGGCAAATGCTGTGAAGAATGGGTGTGTGACCAGCCAGTGGAGAAAACCATGGTCGGACCTGCTCTGCCTGGTAAGTTATTTCATAAATATTTTTGTGTATTGTAATATGATATTATAATAAACTAAATCCGTGCTGTAGTAATCATGACATGCAGTGCAGCAATAGACCAGAGTTGAACTTTTATTTAGTATATAAAGTCTGCAGATAATTAACCCTTTGAATACCAAGTGAGTGCTGCTTCTCATGACATAGAGTGTAAAGTACATTAGCTTAGCTCCACATTAGTGTGGTTTTCGTTTTGTGAATAGTGATCTAACGTGTTGTTGTATTTTCCTCCCCAGCTTTTAGAATGGAAGAAACCTATGGTCCTGATCCTTCCCTGATGCGTGCCAATTGTCTGGTGCAGACTACTGAGTGGAGTGCTTGCTCAAAGACATGCGGTATGGGAATCTCTACTAGAGTGACAAACGACAACGAGCACTGCAGACTGGAGAAGCAGAACAGACTCTGTATGGTCAGACCTTGTGAGGCTGATCTAGAGGAAAACATTAAGGTATGTAAAATTTGTACTCTAGAGGGGATTTTGCCTAGATTGGTACAGAATTAGATTTGAAAAGAAACAGGTTAGGGTGACAATTTATATTTAGACTTGGTAATTTAAATAATATGCACAGGACATTAGTATAAGTGATCTTATAAAGCTATACAAGTTGTATGTAGATCAATTATTTGTACAAATTTGAGGGCCCAAGAAAAAAGAATGAAAAGAAACTTATATACAATGTTTGTTGGACATATTAGTTCCACTCAAGTCAAAACTGAAAAATAACCCATATTTGATTTTCCATTACAGAAAGGAAAAAAATGCATCCGTACTCCTAAGATCTCCAAACCAGTCAAGTTCGAATTTTCCGGCTGCACCAGTGTGAAAACATATAGAGCCAAGTTTTGCGGGGTGTGCACCGATGGTCGTTGCTGCACTCCCCACAGAACAGCCACACTCCCAGTGGAATTCAAGTGCCCTGATGGTGAGGTCATGAAGAAGAAGATGATGTTCATTAAGACATGTGCATGCCACTACAACTGTCCCGGGGACAATGACATCTTCGAGTCAATGTACTACAGAAAGATGTACGGCGATATGGCATAAAGCAGCAGAACCACACTTTAAAGACTCAGTAACTTGAAATGACTTTGCATCTCATCCCTAAACATAATTCTATAGCACAAGAACATATTTAAGATTGTTTAAAGGAAAGTCTTTTTTTCTAAGACTTAAATGTTGATTGACCCCAGCCGTTGGTTTGAAGAAAGAGAGACGAACCAGACTGTCGCAGGTGTGCTGGGTGCAATGTAAAGTCACCATTAACACGACAGCCCTGTTTGTAAGCAGTATTCACTGAGTGTGGTGATATATGTTGCACCCAGACATGCAACTGGAAATTAAAAGCTCTTAATATTTCTATATTTAGTATATGATGAACTGGCACTAAGTCAGTGAAAGCTGGAGTTTATACTCTGGCTAGCTTAAGGTTCTAAAACTAATTGTCCTTTTGGATAAGTTCCTTTCTAGCAACCTCTAAGTACAGTTGGGTGTAATTGAAACTATGTCTGTTACAAGACTGGAAAGCATGCAATTATGTCTTTTGCATGCTGTGAGCGTTCTTTTTATTGTTATTGTACATAGTGTATATATATTTTTGTACAGTTATCTAAATTAACTTAAATTCATTGTGTTCCTGTTTTTATCATTTTTATAATGCTTTAATATTTTGATGTTAACCTGTTTTTTTATTATTATTATTATTATTATTATTATTGTAAGTTTCCCATGCTAATTTGAGCATTGGCTCAAAGCATGAAACAGATGGAAATAATGATCAGTTACACGGGTGACTGGTCAGTTGACTCCATGATTGTGCCGTATGTTGGTGGGATATAGGCTGTGTTGGTTGCACTGAAAAAGATTGTATTTCTTTAACCATTTGAGAGCAAAATGGGTGAGCATATCAACATGTAAGGCACTCAAAGGGTTATCCAGTGCTGAATTCACAGATAAATGGCAATTCTGAAACTGATCAAAATATTCACTCGACGCATTTGTTTCCTTCTTTGACTGTGCCTGTTTTCTGTTTTTCAACATTTTGTTATGTGTTGAGACGTGTGACCAAATGGTACATGTTTGCACTTTCCTAGATGAAAAAAATAAAATATTTTATTTTTTATACAAACCATCTGTGTTATTTTCTCTTTCTCCCTGGATGCGAGCATAGTCTAGACTTTAGCAGCAAATGTTTTCAAATTAAACACAGGCACGTTATTGCCGTACTTTCACAAATCATGAGCCCAGACTATCATTTACATATACACAATGTATCACTGTTAAAGACAGCTCAAATATGCAGACTAGTACAACATAGACTATATGCAGAGCTGTTGTAGGGGTGAATGTGTTTTTCAATAGCTTTCACTTACTACAAAAAAAACCTTACATTAACATATAATTTGTAAAGCCTTTAAGAATATACGACTCTGGAAGTCAGATGGTTAAATCTTTATACCACACCTAATAAAAAAATGTGCACAGCCACTGCACATTTACTCCATAAATCACTGTCCATTCATGTTGCGCAAGTCACAAGGGAATACAATCATGGCTCAGGTCGTTTTCAACCTATGAAAAAATGCAGCTATCCAGAAAAACATTTTTAATTGTCCTTTTTAAATTGACCAATTATGTAGGTTTTACGTAAAACCCACTTTAAATTTCATCCAGGTATTCCCCTGGTACTTACACAGTAATAAGGCCAAACATTACTTTTTCTTTACCTTTTTATTCACAGGGCTTTTCAGTGATGAGCAAAACCTGCTACTGTAGCTGTTTGTAAAAAGTAATAATGTCTATATTTTTTCCTTCTTCATGTATATTTATCCATTTTCCAGTCAGATAGCAAAGCAATAAACCCCTTAAAAATGACAGTACATTTAAAATTAAACCACATTAATAGTGGATTTTATCCCAGTATGCTTTTCATGTCCCATATTATGACATGACCTATGTATGTATATTCCATATTGACATAAATATATAGCAACTTTGGTTTGACAATTGGGTTTTTTCTTGCATATAATGTGCAATCGCTTTTCAAACATACTCAAATAGGGAAAACTGTCACCCACAATCTTGCTGCTGTCTGAATTTTCTCAGTCTCTGTCCTTCAAATGACATGCCCTTCTTTATTGCAACTAAACTTCTCTCTTCTTATACGTTCGTGTTGTTTACCATATCTTCAAGATTGCGAGCAGGGCTCTCTCCACCTAATGTATCGGTTTGTCTTAGTCTGTCAATTCTTGTCTTGTCATACCCCTTGAATTTATGTATTGTATTAAGCACTGCGTTGGTGCTATATAAATAAAAGATAATAATAATAATAATATTGCTGTGTTGATTAACTGAGAAAAATTTCAAAAAATGACAAGTATACCTCTTACCCACGCCTACAAAAGCCTATGCTCTTTCATCCAAGTGACAAACCCGGATGGGGTGGATGCTCATATTATTAGACAAGCCCAATATATCAATGTAGATAGATGAATAACTGGTTTGGGTTCATTTTCTTAAACAATCGCTTCTCCCATGCAATATCTGTCATCCATATACTCATAAATCATGTATAATCCAATGGGTCTGTCTTATAAATGCGTGCAGGTTTTTCTCTATTGATTTGTTAATATGGGTCTTAGCAACTCATAGGTAAAATGGTCAAGAGCTTACTTCTAAATCCCATTTAATAATATTACTTAATTGTAATGTGCAGAGAGAGAGAGAGAGAGAGAGAGAGAAAGGAGGGAATGGAAGTAACATTATGAGAGATTTGGAATTAGAATGAAAAATACAACTCTATGTATATTGCATGTATCATATATTTTATGGCGCTGCCATGAATGGCAGTGATTATCTGTCTCTTATTCAAGTGAAAGGGTGGTAAACATTCCAAGCTCATTTCAGGGTAGCAGTACAGTATTGGAAGATAAAATCACCAGTGTAGTTTTCCAACTAAAGATAAACAAATGTTGGCAATCTCTGGTGAAAAGTTAATTTCACAGTTACTGAATTTACAAAAATGCAATGACTACTACCAAAGCACCATCTAGTGGTAGATGTGTAAAAATGACCACTTTGCTAAAATAACAACCATTTTAAAATTCTATTACACAAAAAATGGTCAGTTGCTATTATTCTGTATAAGCACAGGCATGTAGCTTCTCCAAGATTTAATAATATCAATTAGTCTTAAATTTACAATATGTGGTAATGATTTTAATTTAGGAAATAATATTACAGTTACAATAAAACACATGAGGTGTAGGTGGCTGACTAACTAAGTGTGTGCATATACAATCCAAACTTAACCATGGCCCATCTTATTTTACCACTTGGTCCATGACCACTGCACATTTTCCTCCTAAGTACCACTGCACATAATAATGGCAATCAGGGAAGTGGGAAGAATCTGTGGCCAGTTTTTTTTCTATGAGTGTTCTAATATATATATATATTTTCGTTTTTTCTGCCACTTTAATCCTTGATCAATTTTTCCATTACAATGGAAAATATAAACGTAAGTGCTGACTGATGCCACCAACAACATTATGTTTGTCTCTCTGTCTCAAGCATGTGGCAAGGGTCTGGATCTAGGCTAACATTTTTACGCTCAGTGAAAGAGCACCAAAGTGTCTAAAAATAAAAAAGCTGATGTCATACTGTCCAAAAATATTATATGTTAAATTAGTTAATGAGTCATTAAACCAGCAATATTATCTTTTTTTTTTTTTACAATAAGTTATCTGGCCTTCTTCCTTCACACACCTTAGGTCAGAATTATGCAAATGATATGGGCACAAAGTTCTGTTGAGTTGGCCCTAGAATAGTTGTGTGATTAAAACTTTTTTCTCGGAGTTTTCTGTATAAGGCCCTTCTAGCACTGGCAAACTTGAAGGTGCACTATTGTACTGACTGTAATGTTTTGGGTCATCTTTAGTCAAAAATAAACAAATTGCCTGCATCTATAAGTGAACAGGCGAACATGACAGGGAGTGCCAGGGCTTTCCCTCTGGTTTTAAGTTAATGTTCTAAATGTTAGACTACGCATTTCCGTCATGGTTTTTTTGTGACTGCCAAGGAACAAGTCACAAGTTATTATGGAAGATTTCAAATATTCATATGGCACTATTTGGATTTGACCGAGTATCCTTTAGCCATTATCAGGTATTATGATTCACAATTAAGACAAGGTAGGGTGGGGTCAAGACCTTGGGATTCAATAGACACAGTAACTGAGACAGGATCAAATGTAGTTCAAAGGTGACAGCCAGGTCAGCAACGGGAATCGACTGGACAGCACCAAGCCAAACCAGTAGATAGAACCATAGTCACAGGAACAGGCTTATTCAGGAACCAACAGACCATTCAATAAACTAGCAGGATCAACTCACCAATGTATATTCCAACAGGGCAAGGAGGAAGTGCAGGTCAGCAGTGCAACCAGGAGCTCCCTTTAAAAATAGTGATGTCAGCACCTTGCAAAATGCATGAACGTTACTGAGATACACAAGGAAGGCCTGGATTGGGGCCTACTTGTGATGTGGAGAAACAAAGTCCCCCCTGGTAAGTGAGAGAGAAAAACTTGAAGTAGACAAAGTGCATGAACATTTACAGCAGCCATGCAGGAGCATTCCTCAGGCCTATACCAGATTGTATGTGCTCCTTTGTAGATTTTGGTCTCCAGTATAGCTTGGATCTCTTATTCATATTCTGCAGCTATGGAAACTGGTCCTCGACGTACAGAGGATTTTTTAGAAGGATACAGACTAGAGACTTAAAAAGAGATATATGGAACATTCTGGGAATCCACAGGTTCTTGGGTATGGCAAGTTCATAAGAAATGTGACTAATGCATCTAAAGATGTAGATAGTCAAACTCTGTCCCTGGGTAAGTAGGTAGGTGCAGGCAGTCTCATTCTGTCTGGCTTAGTTTTCTGCTTTCTGTCGGTGGGTTGTTAAGCAGATTGTTCAGTTGACCATAAGGAAAGTAGATGGTAAGGATGAGCATCAAGGGCAGGTTATAGGAGTTATAGGATGCAGCCTTTAAACACAGAAAAAGGAAGAGGAGTCTTGCAGAAAGCAAGCAAATTCTGCAAACTGAAAAAGCTCAGACCTGATGGTCAGTTGTCCTGATGGTCATTCATAAAAGCTAGAAAATATTGTATTTTTTTAGGGAGTGTTTTTTTTGAAGATCATAGTCAGTTCTTGGGCAAAAGGAAGCATTTGAAGGGGAACAAGATGTATTGTATGTCATTTTGATTGATGCAGGGTCATAACTTCTTCCTGTTCTGCTAAAGGAGAAACCATCTTCCGGCCAGTGGAGCGGGTGGGGCAGAAGTCTGGGCCTCCCAGATATGTTGGTGGAGTGGTGGTCACTGCTGAGATAATACGATCATGAGGAACAATGGGTTTTTCCTCTTAGTAATCATTCAGCAAAAGGGATGCCCTTTCTTTTTTTTTAACTGCCTGCCAGGGGTTTAAATTCTTAGCCTCACTGATGTGCTGCCAATTTTTATGGTGCATGAGTATAGTGACTGGTAGTAGGGGCCTCTCCAGCAAATACCTCCATTGTTCTAATGTCAAGATTATCACCAATCATTCACAAGTACCCACATCATAGTTTTTGCTGCTGGTGAAAACGTCTTTACGGATCCACAAGGATGTAAAGGTCCTTTATAACGTTGGCCCTAGGGCTGAAACAACTAATCGATAAAATCGATAATAATCGATAATGAAAATCGTTGTCAACGAATTTCATCATCGATTAATCGGATCGATTTTTATTGATTATAAAAAGAGTTTTTTTCAGAGCAAATGCTCTGAAAAACTCCTCTCCTTATATAATCCGATCTCAAACAGAGATCGGATTATAACACCGGAATCCAGATCCCCCGCTACGCTGCAGGGGACCTGGATTCCTCTCACTGTCGGCCGGTCTCTCACTTCCGTCTCTCTCCCCCTCCCATCTGCCTCCTCCCCCCTCCCATACATCACTCTGCCTCTCTACCCGGCACCGTTACTGACATGCACTTTCCCTGTAGCTTCATAGAAGCCTCAGTGTAAGTGAAGGGCAGTAACGGAGTCTGTCTGTGCGATGCAGACCCCCACCGGCTGACAGAGAATCATCCTCTCTGATAGCCGGTGAGGGTCTGCATCGCACAGACAGACTCCGTTACTGCCCTTCACTTACACTGTGGGTTCTATGAAGCTGCAATGAAAGTGCCTTCAGTAACGGAGCTGGGTAGAGAGGCAGAGCGGTGTATGGGAGGGGGGAGGAGTCAGAGGGGTGTATGGGAGCCACCCTCCAATACACCACTCGGGCTCCTCCCCCTCTCATACGCCACTCTGCCTCTCTACCCGGCTCCCTGGTGTCTTGTCAGAAACGGAGGTTCACAGGAGGCAGAGTGAAGTATGGGAGGGGGGAGGAGGCAAAGTGATGTATGGGAGGGGGAGGAGCCAACGTGATGTATGGGAGGGGAGGAGCCAGAGTGGTGTATAGGAGGAGGCAGAGTGGAGTATGGGAGGGGGAGGAGCCAAAGTGATGTATGGGAGGGGAGGAGGCAGAGTGGTATATGGGAGGGGGAGGAGGCAAAGTGATGTATGGGAGGGGAGGAGCCAAAGTGATGTATGGGCGGGGGAGGAGGCAGAGTGGTGTATGGGAGGGGGGAGGAGGCAGAGTGGCGTATGAGAGGGGGAGGAGCCAGAGTGGTGTATGGGAGGGGGAGGAGCCAGAGTGGTGTATGGGAGGGGAGGAACCAGAGTGGTGTATGGGAGGGGGAGGAGCCAGAGTGGTGTATGGGAGGGGGAGGGGCCAGAGTGGTGTATGGGTGAGTTATAGTGGTGTATGGGGGGTATTATGAATTTTTAGGGCATATAGGGGGTATAAGGCATATGGATATTAGGCATATCAGGGGGGCATAAACATATCTGGGGGTAAAAGGTATATCAGGGGGCTCAGTGGCATATAGGGGGTATCAGGGGGGCATAAAACAAATCTGGGGCTAAAAGGTATATCGGGGGCTCAGTTGCATATCACTGGCATATAAGGAGTATAAGGCATATCAGGGGCACAGTGGCATATCAGGGGGCACAGTGGCATATCAGGGGGCACAGTGGAATCTGGCATATAAGAGGTATAAGGCATATATGGGGGCAGAGTGGCAAGCTGGGGGTCAGATGTGCATAACTGGGGGCAGTTTGGTAAATAAAAAAATTTAAACAAGGCTTTTTTCTCAGTTTTTACTAAATATGAAAAATAGTTAACATATGAATTAATATTTACTAATAACTTTGTATTAAAACCTAGTTTGAGAAGCACTGTGTTTGGGTTCTTGTAGCTTTTATTATTATGTCAGTAAAATAAGAAGGCCATTGCAATAAAGAGATGAAAGTGTAAATTGTACGTTTTTTATTGCAATTTTTCTTCAATTTAAAATAATGTATTTTTTTATCCGATTAATCGATTAATCGACAAAATAATCGGCCAACTAATCGATTATTAAAATAATCGTTAGTTGCAGCCCTAGTTGGCCCCCAATTTTAGAAAAGTCAACATCAAGGATAAAATGTTGGCTGGGATCTTGATGAATAAGCATTGGAGAGGTAGAATGTAGAGTTAAGGCAATTACTCTATTGTTTTTGTTGTCCAGTTGTCACAATCCGGTATTTTTTTGTTCTGTTAGGGAAGCAACTGCAAAAGTCCTGCATAAATTTTCGATAATAATTGGCAAAACCTAGGAATCATTGCAATTATTTAAATCTATTAAAGGATGGTCTAGACATTTGTTGGTTTTATCTCGAGGCACTAAACATACCCAAAAAAAGTCATTCTAGGGAACTAAAAATATCAAATTTTTCTAGTTTAGCAAACAGTTCATTATCTTGTAGGCGATGTAACACATTTTGCACATGCTCACAATGGGAATGGAGGTCATCCAGATACACTATGATGAACCAATGTAGTCTCTGTGTCTGAAACAGTCATTAAGGAGCTCTTGGAAACAGTCCAAAGGACATAAAGGAATACTTGTAATGTCCAGTACGAGTATTAAATGCTGTATTCAACTCATCTCTCTGGTGTATTTTAACAAGGTTGTATACTCCCAAGAGATCCAAATATGCAAAACTTTAGGTCCATCAAACAACTCTGGAATTAGATGTAAAGGGTAAGTATATTTTATTGCAAAAAGTTTCAAACCCAAGTAGTTGATACAAGCACAAAAGGTGCTGTCCTTCTTAGTTATTAAGGTTTTCTCAGTTTTCCTTTATGCACTGTTCCATGGCAGCAGTTTCGGGTGTTTGCAAGCGATACAAGGGATATACTCTACCACCAGGAGACATAGTTTCACGTAGCAGGTCTATAGGGCATTCATACTACCGATGTTGGGGTAAATTATCTGCTTCCTTCTTGCTTAACACATCCACACGATGTACGATAGGGCTCAGGAACCTTTGATATATATCAGTAGACACTATGGCAACTGGTACTCTAGGTATGGAGCGAATACTGCTGTTGAGGCACTGCCGGCTCCAGGCAATTATTTATTTGATGCACCACTCAATGCGAGCCAGATTTAGCACAACACTATTGGAGAGGAAAGGGAATTAATAATAACCTGCCTAAATCAACCGGACAAAAATGGTAAGGCGTAATTTTTTTAAAATGGATGCAGCTTTGATTTAGAAATCCATGACACCCTGTCAGTTCTTCACTATGAGGTGGAGGTGATACTTGGAGAGACTGAATTGGGTCGCCTGGCAAAGGAGGTGCAGTCAGTACAGCCGGGTCTGCAATGTGAAACAGTACCATGCCTATATAGCAGATAGAACCATGGCCAAAGGAACACAGCAAGTCAGGAACCAATAAAGGGCTAAAAATACTCACCAAGGTACTCCAACAAAGTGCAATGAGGAAGCGTAAGCCAGCAGCTAAAATAGTGAAATCCGTCAGGAAACAGGGTCAATCCAGGGTCAAGGAATCCTTTTAAGAGATGGTGGTGTCAGGGAGTGACTGTCTAGCAGCATAGTCACATGACTGAACCACTTGAGGAAGGCCTAGGCCGGTCTTCAGGCGACTGCCAAGGAAGCTGCATGATTGTGTTCTCCCCAACCTGGCCTGCTCATCAGTGCGCACCCAGGCACCATCAGAGCTGGTCTGGGGTGGATGGAGTACCCCCATTGGGCACACGAGCATCCGCCACTCCCTCCTTCACATCATCTGAGTAATCCAGGCCTTCCTCAAGTGATTCAGTCATGTGACTATGCTGCTAGACGGTTGGGGTTATCACAATCCCCCTCCAACCAGCCCAACATTAGGGAGTCCGAGGTGTGTCAATTCAGACCTTGGCTTCCGTTCTCCCTAACCACTACATGCCGGCAAATGATGCAGAGTGTCGGGATATGATGTCACCCCGGCACGCTGCATCAATAGCCAGCGCATAGTGATGAGGGAGGACTAAAGCAGAGGCCTGGAGTGACAGCCCTTGCACTCCCACCACAGGATGGAAGATAGAAGATGATGGAAGACAGAAGATGAGAAAAGTAAGAGATGGGGAGAAAGGGGTGTAAGGGCTGTGTATATGTGAGTGTAAGCTGGTGTGTGTAAGAGCTGTGTATGTGTTTGTTTGTAAGCTGGTGTGTGCGTATGGGCAGCGTGTGTTTGTAAGCTGGTGTGTATGGGCAGTGTGTGTGTGTGTGCATATGGGCAGTGTGTGTATGGGCAGTGTTTGTGTGTGTATGGGCAATGTGTGTGTATGGGCATTGTGTGTGTGTATATATGGGCAGTGTTTGTAAGCTGGTATGTGTATGGACAGTGTATGTGTAAGGGCAGTGCATGTATTTGTATGTTTGTAAACTGGTGTATATGTATCTGTGTGTTTATGGGCAGTTGTGTGTAAGGGCAGTGTATGCATATATACGTGTTAATGGACAGGTGTGTGTAAAGGCAACGTGTATGTGTATCTGTGTGTTTATGGACTGGTGTGTATAAGGGCAGTGTAAATAAAACAACCTGTGTAAAAAAAAATAGCTGGGGGCACAATTTTGATTGTTGCCTCAGGTGTAAAAGGAGCTAGCCACGGCTCTGCCTATTATGTCTACACCAAATGCCTCACTAGTTCAGAAATTCTAACATCAACTATTATATAATGTAAGAAGGGAAGGGCAAACAAGATTTGATAAAATCTGGTCTGTTAAGTGCCAAGAAGTGTAGATATACACTCATGTCATGAATGATCCCTACTCAGCTCATTATATGGCCTTCAAATTAATGTCCTTTATTACTTCCAGATGTAAAAGGGAATTCATTCTAATAGTGTTATTTCTAATTGTGTTATTTCAATGAAGGTGAAAATATCCTTGAAATTTTGATAAATATCCTAAAACATACAAACATAAAAGACCGAAGTTAAGTCTTCAAACGTTTTCCTAAAAAATTAGCCACAATAAATTATTTAAAACTAAGGGATTTGAACGTATTATAGTTGCTCTTTACATACAAAGGAAAGGATTTCATAAAAATACTGGGATCCTGACCTACTACCAGGACTAATAAACTAGTAAAATCTTGTGCATTCCTTGTAACGGTTTTGTATTATTACAAATGCATTAATAATGTACTGTCAGCTAAAAAGTATTGGCAAAGGACATTCCGTGTTCCTATTGAACACACCCTTTCCTTTAATGTTATACATTTCTCATTTTATTACATGTTCTATTTGTTTTATAGGGTGATTGCTGTAAATGTGGTTGCTGTAAATGTGGCTTCCCATAAAAAATATCTCCACAAAAGCATAGCGGGTATCACAAAAATATATATTTGCTCTTATAACCTAAAAAGTTAAGTGTAATGAGGCATTACGTAACTATATTTCAGGCAATAGGCACTTTTATCCACAAGGCTATTAGATGGATGGCAAAAAAGGCTTTTCTGGTCTAGGCCGGCTAGCCCAGCTAGGCCAAGGATGGCAGATACAGAGGAGGTGCCACCCCCTGCCTCATTAACATTCCTGTAGCACCACTGCTCAATGGGACAGTCAAAAGGGAGATCACTGATCTTCCCAACCAGCCTACTAACATATCTACCAACATTTCAAGTGGCGAAGGAGGGGCACCTTTGTTTCAGGGGCTGTGGTTATGGGGCAGGGCTTTACTAGGACTTTTTTACGGCTATATGACCTGTAGTTGTAAAGCACTTGGAAGAAGAACAATTTTTTTTTTACATTATTTAATTTCTAAACATTTTTTGCTGTTTCTATATACCTTACCGTAAGGTATGCAGGGCTGATGACATAGCCTTCATAGTTTACTTACCATGTCGTATGCTGGCATTCAAAAGAACGATCAGGGCACGGAATGGGGCCGCTGGTGATGCAACCATGGCTTAGGTCTAGAGCTGTGCCAAAGGTTAATACACCACCGGACGGCATAAGACAATGGCATGGCTTCCATTTCTGTCTTTGATTTAGGATAAGACAGGGATCCCCAACTTGTAGTTTTTAAGCTACTCCTAAAAAGTCAATTTGAAGCAAGAGTGTGTTGTCTGTATCTATTCTGTCACACCTAACCTACAGAAAGAAAAAAAAGTAAAATGCATAAAGCATAAAAGAATAAATTAAGTGGCTCTCAAAATCGTTCAAATAAAGTGCTCATTAAAGTTAAGTTCAGCGTCACATCCTTAATGATATTAATTCATTAAATTTTTATTCTATACATTTATGAACAGATAATCAGCTGTTTAGGGTTTCCATGGTGTAAAGGCCCCACTTGGAGGAAGTGGGAGGTGTGACACTCAAGCTCCTAATAGTTTTATATGCATACCTGGGAAATTCCTAAAGCAGGTTATCTGGAGCTCTCCCTCTTGTGAGGAGATGGCTTCTGAAGGGACAAGACTATTCAAGCACAAGGATGGAGCTAGCTATGTAAGGGGTGTGATTAGTCAATCAATGGGCAGGGGTAGCAGTTGACAAGGGCAGGCCTAGACGCAGATAATATGATTTTGAATTGGGAGGGGAGCGATATTTGGCTAAACTCAGCTTCCCCGCCTCAGGAAAAGAGGTGGGGTGACATTTGAGACCAAGGAATGCAATGCATTAGACTCCAGGAGAAACCCAGAGAGTCCCCAGGTGTGGTTGTACACTATATCACCAAAAGTATGTGGACATTAGATATTTGCACAGAGAGCAAAACCACTTCGGATTACATTTTGCCAATCATAGATTTTCCAAATATTATAGAAATTAAAAGAAGGTTCTCCCATAGTTAGGGCAGTCAAAGGAGGTGAAGCAGCAGCAGTAGTAGTAGAGCACTGGGGCTTGCCAGGCAGAAACTGGCACATCATAGGCACATACAGCCCCGTGGAGCAGGACTGGATTTTCCCAATATTATATAACTTTTTTTAAAAAAAAAATTCCCCCAGAGTAAGGTAAGTCAAAGAGGTTCAGCAGCAGCAATAGTAGTAAAGTACTGGGCCTGGGCAGTCAGACACTGGGAGATGATAGGCCCATGCAGCCCTGTGGAGCAGGACTGAATTTCACCAATATTATAATGCCTGGTTTTGTCGCTCATATTTATTTATCAATGAAGAATAATATATGAAACGATAGAAAGACAATAAAAAAATTAGGCTAGTGGCATAAATGGGCAACTGTCTTAATTAACTAAACTCTACTCAAGAACGGGGGAAAATGTCTGCTGTAGTTCCTTTAATACACTACAGTACTCACTACAGCTTCTCCAATCCACCCCACAACAGTATATGGTATTTTCTGCACTAAAATAAACTATTAATTAACTTGCAGTATGGTAGGTGAGCAATGAGCACTAATCTCAGCCTCTGCTAAGCTAACTCTCACTGCCACTGTCTCACACTCCAACTCTTATCAGTATGTAACTGCTACTGACAAGTTAAAATTGCGTCAACACACATTTATATCTAATGCTTGTCCCTTCCACTTGTAAATGCTGGCCAGAGTGAAAAAAGTAGGGAAAAACTCAAATCAATTACAGCCATAACAATCAATGAGACCATACTCACTTTTTTGGCTGCTTCTACCTATCAGTTACTGATGTGTACCCTGCCAGACACATTCCCTCCAATTTTATTTCATCAAGGAGCGCCAAAACGGCTTGTAATGGCACCGTTATGGCGGCTACACGTGGTAACAAATCTAATGAGTCCAAACTAATTTTCGGTACTTTTGCAAGTTAGTTTCTTCAGAGATTGCCCTAATTTTTTTTGATTCGTACAAACTTTATTTACCTGTTTCGTATGTGTTTGTACGAATCCAAAAAAAACGGGGGCACTCTCCGAAGAAACTAACTAAAACTAAATGCAAAAGTGCCGAAAATTAGTTTGAAATTTGATTTGTTGCCACGTGTAGCCGCCATTACGGTGCCATTACAAGCCATTTTGGCGCTCCTTGATGAGGTAAAATGGGAGGGACTGTGTGTGGCAGGGTACACATCAATAACACTTATGCACTAATGCACTAGTCTAGTGGACATGGCTCCTAATTATTGAATGTAGGTGTTTCAGCCACACCTATTGCTAACACGTGTATAAAATCTGCTTCCATTGTAAGCAGAAGCATCTAGAAGTAACAACAGCTCAGCCACAAAGTGGTAGCACATAAAAATCATGGTCTGTGGCTGTTTTTCAGGGGTTTGGGCTAGGCTCCTCAGTTACAGTGACAGAAAATGTTAGTGGTACAGAACACAAAGATATTTTAGACAATTGCTTGCTTCCAACTTTGTGGTACCTGTTGTGGTACCTGTTCGGGGAATGCCCGTTTCAGCATGACTGTCGGGGGGGGGCATATAGGGGGTATAAGGCATATCAGGGGGGCAGATTGGCAAATAGGGGGGATAAGCCTATCTGGGGAGCAGAGTGACATATCAGGGAGGCAGAGTGGCATTTAGGAGAGTATAAGGCATATGTGGGGGCAAAGTAGCAAGCCATGGGGCAGATGTGCATAACTGGGGGGCAGGTTGGCAAATAAATTTAAATACAAACAAAAAATGCATTTTCTCAATCATAGTTTTTATTAAATATGAAAAAATTGTTTATATGTGAATTAATATTTACTAATAAAACTTTTTTCCTATAGGGTAGTCTTATATTTACACTTTTTCTTTTTGTCTAAATTAATACTCAAATTTTGGGGGGTCGTCTTATAATCAAGCAAATACGGTAATTTTTCAGATTTCTAGTTTTTTATAGTTGACATACAGTTTACAAATTTGTGAAATAAATATTCTTGCAAACATTCATTTTTGTGTAGGGGGTACCACATACTGGATCTGGATCTGCCCAAGGTGCCAAATACTCTAGGTGCACCCCAGAACAGTGGTGCCTGTTATAGTAGGACCAATGAGATGTTATGGTAACACCCTGAGACTAAAGACACATGGGGGTAGGTTTAAGTTTGGGAGGGGTGCCTTGACAGATTCATGGGGAGACTCCTTCTCTGCTTGCCCAGTACCCTCTTAGGTCTAAGTCATTCTGTGTTCAGTAGGGGGCACAGGGTGACCAGTAAACACAGTCTGGTCTGCCCTTATGAGACCTACTTCTACTAGCCAGTTATGGGGACTCTACATGGCCAGAAGCACTCTGTGCGCCTGACTGGGATAAACAAAGAGAGTCTGTGGAACTCCTGAGCGGATTGGAACTTTTCCACAACCCGCTGGAACTTTAACCAGATCACTCCGGATCACGGCGCTTTGTGGACAGTCAAGAGCTTTCGGGTCACACTTGGCTTGTGGAGGAGCTACACAGGGAACCCCAGGAATTGTACCTTTTTTTGGCGCAGGGTTCAATTGCCCTGGACCTCCTCATTGGGTGCTTCTCCATCTGCACCCGGTAAATCTTTAAAGAGGTGTCGTTCAGGACTCCAACGCCCAATTAGAGGTAAACCACTTGTGTCTCTATTGACAGCCATGACTACCACTATCAGCAGAAGCAGGCATTCCTGACTTCCTGCCGACTAATCGTATAAAATGGCATGAGGAATCGCAAGATCAGACATTCCCTTCCAGAAGGCGCCAACTAGAAGGTCACTGGTGCACTTGTGTACAGGAGAGACCCGACTGCTCCCCCTGCTGGCTGATCATTTGCATCTTGGAGACCTGCTAACTGTGTAATCAGTGCAGGGGAGATTGGAGGGAAGAGAGTATGGAAAAAGTAAAAATATGTTTTTAAGACATTTAAACAAAAATAAAAAAAATTGAAGAAATAAACAAACAATACAGTGAGCTCAGTGATGTCATTGTGACATAAATAAGATCTATGAGAACTCCCTAAAGAACTCTCTATCCATATTGGGCTGATAACAGTGCAAATTAATTAAACACATCAAATTAAAAAAGTCCTGACATCCCAGCGCTACATGTAAAAAAGTATGTACCACCATTTATTAGCCCCAAACCCAAGAAGTGTTAAAAATACTACCCTAAAAAGTTACCAAAAACAATCACCGCAATTCCCCGGTGACCTGGGATTGTGCTAGACTTACATTTTTCGTCATAGTTAAGTCGTTCTTAGGCGGCTTTAATATGATTGTTTGCCAAATCTGCTTTTCATGCCAACAGATCATAAGACATCTGCAGCTTACAAATTCAGTTACGATTATAACTGAGTTTTCTTCTTAGTGTTTTTGGGGTCTATTCTCTAAAAGCAGATTTTGGATTTCAACTCACTGACTTCACAATACTTCATGAGTCCAACCCCAGTGAGCTTTTGCTGCAGAAATAACTTGGATGGCTCTTTATAACACAAACCAGAACTGATTTGAATTCTTCCAGAGGATACCAATAATCAAATCATGGCAATCGTCCCATAATTGTTTTTAACTGTTATTGTTTTATCCTGTTCTATATAAAATGTATGAGTATATGTCAGGTCCGGATCTGGTACATCAGGGAAATGCCGGGTGGGCCACTGGCTAACAGAACCATACACTCACATTCCAGTGGATAATTGGGTGCTGCAGTATGTGGCCAGCAGCTGGATATGCCCAGTAGCACGCCATGTGAGCATATAAGCAGAGCTTGCAGCAGTGTGTTGGTTGAAGTAATGGTCGAATTCTCCTCAGAAAGAGTTTCCTTTAATTAGATCATGCGCATAATCGAGACAAGGCACACAACACACAAAAGTCGAAGCGTTGTCTAATTACACATTTGGATTACATGGTTTATATAACCTCTTATCTACTTCTAATAGCATGCATCATTATGATTGGTTACTTTTCAAGCAGGTTACACCTCTTTAAGCTGCATAATTAAGAATGGCCTAGACTTGACCCTTTGCACATATATATATAGAACAACATAGAGTAGGCGTGTTGGCGGGAACTCGTCCATATATCATAGACTAGACATTCCCTGCTTTCTTATGTCTTTGTCAGCAATAATATTTACGATAACATAAACATTTTTCTAACACAGTGCATACCCAGCCGTCCACTGCACTTATGCCATCAGACGGCCCCAGTCCGGCTCTGGTATATATGGGCCACAGCTGTTTCACAACACACAGGATATTGTACATGATGTACAAAATATTCAAAGGTGCCAATTATGTTGACTATAACTGTAGTTAAAGTAAACTGAAGTGTCTGTTCAACCAGTGAATTATGCAAAGCCAGCTTTGTATCATGAAATATCTTCGTAATTTCCCTCTTCTCCCGGTTGCCTCTACTTAAATCAGGAAAGATACAACTCATGCTTAATAGCACTAACATTGAAGTTAGTGGGAGCTGAGCTCTCAATGAAATCAATGATATTCAACTAGCATACATGTAGAATTACATGTGCTACCTGCTTTTAGGGATATGAGGCAGAAGTTTCACTTTGTAACTTCGTTAATTTAAGAATGCAGGCACTAATTTGCGTGCAGCAAAACACATGGAGTCCATGCAATCTATGCAATCTCATTCTTTGTTGTCATCTACAGTAAACAATATATTTGTATGCAATAGGTTAATAGTAGATAAAGTACCAAAAGTATTCTTCTATATAGTACCAATGTATTGGTACAGATTTGCAGATGCAGTTAGTCAATATAACTTTTGCATGTGTATGAACTGAAGAATCACAAAAAAAGATTGAATACTGCAGAACCTGGCCCATTACATTGCCACTTTTAGTTGGAACCTACAATATAATATTTGTGATGATTATTAAGAAGCTGGGGTTGTTGTGATGGAACTATCTGAAAGTCAGTCACGTATGAGTTTTTTTGACACGTACACATTTATATATATTTTTTAATTGAAAAAAATCAGACACATGAACACTTGTGGACCACTAACCCTGTGACCCTCTATCAACTGGACCAATCAATGCAAGACACTAATTTCAATGAGTTTATGGGATTAATTTGCAATTGTTATTGTATTAGGAATAATACATAACAGTTTACATACAGGGATCAGAAATTTCCAGGTTCTTCCTCCTGTCAAGCCCCCATAAATAAATAGGAGTACATCTCCTATGATCATCATTGTGGCTAGATTACATTCCTGTGGTATAATTATGACCCCCATCCTATGTGTGTGATGTAAAGTATCTACATGGGCTTTGTGTGAAATCCAACTGGATGTAGAACCATTTATATTTAATAGATTTACTAAGGGACTCTGGGTTTTTGAGGATAATATTTCGTTTTTGTTACTTATTTCACTATTGAGTTTAGCATATATTGGAGAAATGCAGTGAATGTTTTATGGTCATTTGTATTGTTGTTGCATTTGTATTATTATATAATGCAATGTAAGATTGCCCCTACTTAAATTTAGGTTGGGGGTGCTATCACTAACCAACCTACCAGCCATTTGCCTGCTACACCTGGCAGCCATTATGTACCAGTGTTCATCTCAGAAATGTCATGGAGTACTTTGGGAAAAGAAAATTAAATGTAATTATAAATATGTTGTTTGGTTTGGTTTAACAAATTTGTCCAAAAATCATAGTTCATTACTTGTTTACTCTGTGGCAAGATGAAGGTTTAATCTGTCACTATTATAGCAATGAGCAAGAAAACAATATAGGATTATTACACAGCAAGTAAGAAGTGTGAAGTGCTTAATGGTTTGCTTACGCATTTTGATGAAAGCAGCAACTGTATTAGGCTTGCTATTTGGCTGTCGAAAGGTTAAAACCAGCTCAGACACAGCTTAACTTGTTCTGTAAGACTGGTATGTACTGACGTAAACATCGAAGAAGCTATATAACACTAACCTGAAACTTAATTCAGAAATAATCACGTCAACCCATGGGCAGGAATAGCTAACACTGAATTGAAATCTTATGCGCATAACTCTTAAGCAGTAAAACAGGACATAATATAGTGACTGTTGACTTGAATGGGGTCCAAAGACGTAAATGGGGCTCATTCAAGTCAATAAAGGATTCAATGGATGGTTCCTTTCTTTTGGCTGGAGCCTGAAAAGTGACTTCAGTGTTGCCCATAGTTAGACAGATAAGGTGATAGACAGTGATCTTCTGATGCTCCCAAAGGTTTATAAAATTATTTTTAACCTCCTCGTTCCACCCAGAATGGGATGGGGGTGAGGGGAAGGGTCAGGATCCTGCCTCAAATAGCGTAATTATTTATCATTAAATCTTACTGAGTATCAGGTGCAGGTTATACTTGAGCCATATAAACCACTGATTTTACCACCCCTTCCCACTACCACACAGAGACAAGGAGAAGGGGCGATCATCAACCCACTTTTTTACTATGGCGTTCTAGGGATCTCCAGTTTAATTTGTTTAACAATTTATTAGTCAAGACATATTTATATGGAGGGAGGAACTAGGGGGTTTTGTATGCCCCATTTGCATTTTCTTGGGTTCCTACCAAAAGTTCCAACTTGCGTTGGCAACAGATCAATTTGACTGCAACAGATCAATTTGAGTGTATGAGAGCGCTTTTTGCAGGTGTGAGTTGGCTTTAGTTAATGATTTTGAGTTTTGTCCAACTTGTACAAATTTGCTGCTCCATACTCACTTTTTTTGCCATTCGCGTGAATTTCCTGTTTATTGAACAGACAAACCTAATTAAAAGATTTACAAAATGAATCATGTATCTTATTTACACAATTTATACTTATTCACTATTTATTTACACAATTTAAACATCTTTACTGTATTGTGACTTTTGGGGCTACAGAAAAATGCAAATCAATTATGCACAGCAAACATGACTGCTTAGGCCCAGAATCCTATTTCTCAACCCCTTCTCCCAACCACAATAAATAAACACAGGAGCCATCAATATTGGTAAGGGAGTTGGCCACAGCTTTATTAACTCCCCATGCCAGTACAGCCATAAAATGACACACTAACCAATAATAGCCCACCAGTTATTAGACCTAAGCCCAACAACCAGTTCTAAAACCATTAACACCAATAGTTCTGGCCCAGCGTCTGTCATCAGCTGCCCGCTAAGCGCTCCTTCCCAAGCCTGTACAGGCACTGCATCTAGGTACCATCACTTCTCCACTGGTCAAAATGGGGAATTTTCCGCCCCTATGACTATAAAAACACAACAGTCATATTCCCCTTTTCCTAAAGTCCAGGGGGGCCTTTCTGAGCTCCTAGAAAAGATAAACTGAGGTATTTAAAATGTCACTTTTAAACAGGGACATGTGGGAGGTATGTATGTTTGTAAGGAGAGGAAAGGACCTTGAGGTTCCTGATATATAGATTCAGCCCTAGTAAAAATTAAACATGCAACTCCCACCATTCATGCCCCCCCTCCCACACACTTTAAAACTGCATAGCTTCTATAGTTAGGCAAACATTGACAGGGGTACAGCATAACTGTTATCATTATATACTGAAGCAGACATTGATGTGGTACAGCATAACACCTATCACTATATACTGAGGCAAACATTGACGGTGGTACAGCATAACACCTATCACTATACATTGAGCCAGACATTAACAATAATGCCGCATAACTATGACTATATACTAAGCCAAACATTGACGTGGTGTAGGCCTACCATATATAGTAGGGATGCACCAAAATGAAAATTCTGGACCGAAACAGAAAATTCAGCATTCACTTGGCTGAAAATGACACTCCCACCTTTAAAAACAAAAACAAAAAAAAACTTTTAGTAAAAGTAACACACCAAGATTAGACAAAAAAATCAATAACAATATAAATATATATATATATATACCGTATTGGCTCGAATATAGGCCGCACTTTTTTCCCCCACTTTAAGTTTTTAAAGTGGGGGTGCGGCCTATATTCGGGGTCTAGCGCCCGACGCCCGGGACATGCAGTCCCGGGCGCCGGGCAGGCAGCGGGGTTAAGATACAGATCCCCCGCAGTGGTGCAGGGGACCTGTATCCTACTGTCTGATACGCTCAGACAGCCTCCCCTGCCAGCACTTCCCACGGGGGGGGGGTGCCGGCACGGGAGGTTATCTAAGCGTTTTACCTCTGCCCACCCCCGACTTACCGGAGCAGACTCCCGGGTGTCTTGCGGGGCCGGCGGGAGACATTTACGCAATACGCAAATGCAACTTCCGGTAACGGTACCGGAAGTTGCATACGCGTATTGCGTAGATGTCCCTCGCCGGCCCCGCAAGACACCCGGGAGTCTGCTCCGGTAAGTCGAGGAGGGGGGGCAGAGGAGGACAGCGGCAGCGTATCGCGGGGAGGGAGGACAGCGGCAGCGTATCGCGGGGAGGGAGGACAGCGTCAGCGTATCTCGGGGAGGGAGGGCAGCGTATCTCGGGGAGGGAGGGCAGCGTATCTCGGGGAGGGAGGGCAGCGTATCTCGGGGAGGGAGGGCAGCGGATCTCGGGGAGGGAGGGCAGCGGATCTCGGGGAGGGAGGGCAGCGGATCGCGGGGAGGGAGGGCAGCGGATCGCGGGGAGGGAGGGCAGCGGCAGCGTATCGCGGGGAGGGAGGACAGCGGCAGCGTATCTCGGGGAGGGAGGACAGTGGCAGCATGTTTTTTTTGGTGCTTTTTTAAAGAAAAAAAACTTTTTCTTTAAAAAAGCACCAAACTTTTAGGGTGCGGCCTATATACGGGGGCGGCCTATATCCGAGCCAATACGGTATATATCTATATATGATTGTTAACAGCAATCACTATCCTACCATGCCCAGGCATACCCACATTCCAGCATGTACTGGCGCTGACTTAGCATGATAGAAGTATGATTGCTGTTAGCAATCTTATATATATATATATCAATATTGTTATTGAATTTTTCTGTCCAATTTTGGTGTGTTACTTACTGTGGTTAACACACCGAAATTGGACAAAAAAAAAATCAACTATATATATATATATATATATATGATTGTTAACAGCAATCACAATCCTATCATGCCCAGGCATACCCAGATTCTAGCATGTACTGGCTGACTTAGCATGATAGGAGTGTTATTACTAACAGCAATCACACTCCCATCATGCCCAGGCAGCCGGTACATGCTGGAACCTGTGCATGATAGGAATGTGATTACAGCCTCCCTATGCCACGCTATCCCCCCCACACACTTACATTCACAAACATTCAGCATAAACTACAGCATAACACCCATCACACTCACACACCAACTAATAAAACATCAAATCCCGACGCACAGCATCAGTTGCTGCTCGCATCGCAAGGGAGCAGGATCGGAGGTCTGCATCAACAGACCTCCCGCTTTCTTGATTGATTTTAAGCTAGTTAGAGGGAGATCCTTGATCTCCCCAACCGAGCCTGCTCCTCTTGCAGCCCCCCCCCCTTGCTGGGTACGCTACTGCACATGAGGCAACTCAATTCAGCACTGGTTAGTGTTGCACCATAGTCCAAAGTCCAGGTGAAGATCTATAACAATAAAGACAGGACTTACTGCACGCTGTTTCCAACTGCAAACAAAAAAAATACAATAAAAAAATCAATTCATGTTCAGTAACATACTCCAAGCAAAGTTTTGTTAAGCTTCTTGGAAGGTAAAGAGCAAAATTGGCAACAAGCTTGTGTTGTTTTTTTTTTTTTTTTACTTTTGCTGCAACAGGGTAGTATTTTGTATATGATTTTAGTTTTTTTGGGGAGGGGTACAGGGTTTTATGATTATTTTGTATAATTTTTTTACACTTTTTATTTTTACTGCAGAAAAACGGTTGCATGAGGTTTTAGTATATGCAAAAGTACATATATCTAAAAATAAATTTACATGACTGTTTAATTATGCTTATATAAGACATTTCTAGTATTTCTAGTTATTTACAGAGGAAGGTCAACAAGGGACATGGAAGACAATATGGCACTTGTTTAGATGATGCTGAAAAGAAGCCTAATATGAAGGATTGATGATAAAAAGCAGTGAAATGGCTCAATACTTGTGGAATGCAATTATGATTGGCAGCATCACACATGAATTGCATTTTGTAATTATTTACTTTGGAAGGGACATTGTACAAAAACCTGGAATGAGGTCATAGAGTCTGTGGAGAGGTTGGAAAACACAGGACTTATCTTAGTATAAATGTCACTGGTATTTCTAAAAGCCAGTGTTGATGAAATGCAAGGGGGGAAAACATAAAATATCCACTGGCATATGATAATGATTTAGATATTTTGGGCTATATATACACACAAGCAAAAACGTATTGTAACTATCAATGTAGATAAACGGTTTTATTTTAAAGTAGCACAGACAATTTCCATAGGGTTTTAATAGCAGTTTCTGGGTAGCTGGGCTGATTCTCGGGACCATACAGTTGGGAGCTGACAATTTAATTTAATTTGAGCAATTTTACCCCCCTTCGGAATTTCAGATGTCCAAATGGGGATGTTGGTCAAGATGCAGGTATCCTCACAAGTATTGGCTTCAGAGCATCAAAAGGAGGTCACTTGGAAATTGTAAAGGAGCTCTTGGCTGCAACAGCATAGACCTTCATTGAATGTACAACTCCCTGGGCTAGTTAGATGAGATTAGAAGATCTCTGCAATTGATCCTTGACACCTAGGGAAACCAGGACTGTTTGGAGGTATGTTTAACTGGAGTTCTTCTCACTAACATGTCACATTTTGAATAAATATGTTTACTATTTGAATAAAGGTGACATATTCAGAATAGGTTTAGCTCCTGAAGTAATGGTTTTAATAAGGCATGGGAAATTTTGGTTGCACCCATGCCTGAGTCACAAGAAAAGATTTGTGATAGCTATTAAGGGGCTAGTATTTGCCAAGTTTCAGGACTAATTTTTCTATGACGTTCCTAATTATGGTTTTACCATACCCAATGTAGTACAGTACCATAAATTTCTACTTAAGTAGATTAAGTATATGGAAACACTTTATTTACATTACATATAATGAAGAATATCACCCAGGTTTTTCACAGGTTGAAAAATAACTTAAAAGGCAGCGTCTGGAATCTGAAAGTACTTTGGCCAGAACAAGAACTGTGTGGAGAAACATGCCAGGATACATCCGTGTACATGACGTAGATACAGAAGCAGACGATACAATCATTGTAAGTGTAAACATTCAGGCTAAAAACTGACTGTTGGAAAAATCTACAAAGGAAAATAAATAACACAGGAGAATACAAATCAGGGGAAGTTTTTAGAAGCATGAAAATAATTTCTTGCTTGAAAATACACTCAACATGCCAAACGTGAAATCATTTTGCACAGACACCTCATTTATAAGAGGGGGTTACACTATGACTGTGTTTAGATTATTGATAATAGAGGGGGCAAACAAAATAAAAATACAGTGTTCGCGGTGGTGTAATTCCCAGTCCCTGGTACCATGAAATACAAGCCGCGGCATCTAAATTACATATTACAGTCACGTTGACACATCTTTAACTTTTATATATTTTTCAACAAAAATTCTGCAAAGCATGGGTAGGTTGGGGGCTATTTGAAAACAAAGTGCATGAGAGTTCCTAAAAACAAAGATAAGCATAATAGAAACATTGACAAAATAGCAATGTTAGTGATATCAAATGTATGTTGTGATGTAGAGACTTCTGGTTGATGGCACTGACAAAAACTGTCCCATCTGCAATATCTGTTTTTTTAAAAGAAAGGAATAAAAAAAGAGAACGGTAATGTCTGATTTATATGGAATGGAAAACCCCTGAAACATCAACTTCAATAAAAAAACAACAATAGACCTTTTAAAGACTAAGCAGAAAATAAGAAGGTAAAAGCGCTAAGAACAGTAAAAACAGCAATAAAATGTCCATATGTACACTTGGACAAAATAAAATGTCCTAAAATGCACTTTGGTGAAATCAAAGTCCTATAAATAGCAGCGGCCCACTCGCCAAGGTTTCCTCTTCTTGGCTTGATAAATAACTTGGAGGTCATAGGGGATAGTGGTTGCGCATAGACAAGAATAAAGTCACAGTAGTATAATATGCGGCTGGCACCGTGTGGTAAAGAGTTAAAGAATGGGTAGTCACATTTTTCGGGGACCTTAGCAATTAGTCCCACACTTGCATGGGCGATACAATCCTCGCCTGGGGATGTCTTTAACAGCAGTCCTGTGTCGATCTTTCTTTCGCTCTCAGGATAAGGTGCACATGAAAAGTTAAACAGAAATAGACATAGTGCTTTCTGTATTTGTAAAATAAATAAAACAACACTTTGAGGAATCCTATTTAGTAGGTGTAACGCATATGTGCTAATTTTATATTTTTACTGACCTTTTAACCAGAAAGCTGAAAATAAATAAGTTTTTTTAAAAACCATTATTTTCTGCTCCTGGTATCCTTCTAATCTTTTTAAACACGCACGTTCCAACATCTGACCTGCGACCACTATATCCTTGGTGGGGATCATTCCACCTACGCCAGAAGGTGTGAGCAATCCATTTATTGCTCAGCATATTGTGAGTACATAGTGAACCGTTTGCATTTGTTTTATTCATTTTACATATACAGAAAGCATTATGTCTATTTCTGTTTAACATTTCATGTGCACCTTATCCTGAGAACGAAAGAAAGAAAGAAAGAAAGAAAGAAAGAAAGAAAGAAAGAAAGAAAGAACGACACAGGACTGCTGTTAAAGACATCCCCAGACGAGGATTGTATCGGCTATGCAAGTATTGTGGGACTAATTGCTAAAGTCCCCGAAAAATGTGAGTACCCATTATTTAACTTTTTACCACACGGTGCCAGCCACATATTATACTACTGTGACTTTTTATTACTTTCTGTACTGTTTCTCATTTGAACATAGTCTGAAAATGCAATGATTTCACATGGTTTCTTGTAATGTTTGAATAATTTGGGCCCGATGTAAGTGAATAATACATGGTTTTGCAATTCAGGGAGCACTACTCACACAAAACAACAGAAATCACTATCCTTTTGGGTGCAATGACTAGCAATCAGTACAGTGGATCCACCTACTATGTAATCAAAGGGGAACCATAATTTAACATGCACTCCAAAATAGCACTAGTGTCATAGAAATTATATTAATTCATCATAAAGCTGAGCCCACATTATAAGTTAATAATCTTCTGTCCCCGTAGCTGAAACGCCATCAGCAACTGCCTGCTGGCACAGCAGGAGGAGCAAGGCAGAGGATCAAGACCAGTTGAGAAGATCATAAATCTCCCTCTAAGTGGCCCAAAATAAAAAGAACGTGAGAAGCACACTGGTTATTATTGCTGATCAGCACTGAAGCCTTGCGAACTGAGGCTGAGCAGTTTATGAACAGACCTTGCGCTTGCACCACAGAACCTAAGAAAGGTAAGGAAAGGAGAGAGATAATGAGGTGTATAGAGTAAGGGGAGAGATAGAGAAAAGAGGGATGAGAAAGAGGGGAGATAGTAAGAAGGGAAGATAATGAGTAAGATGCGAGATTGGGAAAAAGTGAAGAGAAAGAAGGGAGGAAAGATAGCGAAAGAAAAAAAGAGCTCCAGCCAGGTTACATGATTGTCCCCTTGAAGGGCTGGAGCTGCAGCCACATTCAGTCTTTGGGGCCGGTTATAACTTAACACACCTTATAAAATATTACCGGGTCATGGGATCAGAACCAGGACACAGACGCGCTCCATGAACGCACACAAATCCCCAGCAAAGACCTCCTAAACACCCTTACACAACGAAACACTTTGTGCAAACTGCCCCCAGACAACCTGACCCAGAGTTTCACGAAATTGTTTGTCTGCCCGGGGACAGGAGGTCCCTAGTCCCTAGAGCCTCCTAGTTGGCGACATAGGTAGGAAAATGATCTCCCATGCATAGGTTCACTGGTTTTAATCCTGAGGTTCCTGACATTCTACCTATTAATCATAAATAAACCAATCCCATTCCCGGGATCAAAAAATACCCTTACTATAACCCCACCCTAAAACATGACTTTTATTAATATGTTTATTAAAAGGTATAACCAAAAAAAGATTTTTAAAAACACCAGTATGTCCTACCATAAAAGGTATACGTCACAGTGACATAAGCTGTGTAACACTAATATTAGGTCATACATACTGTTGATGGCTGCAGTCCTAACAACAGAAATAATTCAATTATGACCAGTGACAGAGGTAAATTAAAAATCAGACAAGTAGCCCCCCTGACATGTTTCGCTCCTCAGAGCTTCATCAGAGGTCTGGGCTAATGGCTTACTCCCTTACTATTAATCATGTACCCTCCTACACACAGTCCCTTCGCCCTTTTTCCTTGACCAAAACAGGTGCAAACACGGGATTAAATTTTTTTTTATGTTTTGCCATTGATTTTGGTTTGTTTTATTTAAAGAGATTCGTACAAACACACAAAATTGGCAAATATCGGAAATAAACAAATACATGGACCAGGGCATATATGGGGTTAAATTGAAATAAAGGGACGAGAGCAAAAACTGGTCATTTAGCACAAACACGGTAAAAAAAACTATAGATATCAAATATTTCCAGTATTACTGGGGGGAATATTAAAATTACAAACGTATAGATTATATTTATAGTATTATAGTAATTATAGTATTTTTTTCTATAGTGACGCCTAGTGCTCCTATGTAGAAATCGGGGCCATGTTTATTAGTAATATGTTACTTATATACCTACCCCCTAGTGGACATTCTTGATTATTACTAAATCATAGAAGCCTTATATTTACAAATCACACCATGTAAAACATCTAGGTTCAATCTGAATGATCTCATTATTTTAATAAACTTGTCTTCTCTTTAATGAGAAGCTCCAGAGCAGATATAGAGAAGGTAAATTAAACATTTAAGGATCTACTAACACATTACATGGCTGCTTATCCAGAACAAGTGAATATCTGCAATGAAAAGTGAGAATGTATAAGGACCTGATTTTTTATATTTAAAGATCAGTAAAGCCACGTTTTCATCACAATAACTATTTCTCAGATCGCTATGGCACGTTGTATACTAAACAACCTGTGTATACAATGCAGGGTGCCAGTCCCAAGGTGTCATGACCAGGTGCAGGAAGAGCACAAGTAGCCTGTGCAACGGGGGTCCAACATATTAGGGAAGGCTTGTATGGTCAAACACATAGCCTCATGCTTCAGAATAGCATTTATACTAAAATATGTGCAAAGCATGTACGATGGCTTATGATGCTACTTGTATCCATAGAATGAAACATTAAAAACAAGATTTGCCCCTGAAGCCCAGATTACCCCATCAAGAAAAATTGTTCTTGGTGAGCATGCCTAACACGTATTTTATATTCTGATGATGTTAGATCCGAATGACATCCGGCTAATGCAGTATAATCCGATCGCATATGGTTGGTTATCTTTACAGAACTACTTGGGGGACAACCATTAAGTTTACTCTCACCTAAAGCAGAAACATAGAATTTAATAGCAGATAACATTTGGCACAACTAGTCTCCTGTTTTTGAAAGGGAAGGAAAAAATGATTTGATCCCCTGCTGATGTTGCATGTTTGCCCATTCAATTAGTAAAATGCAAATCAATTCATAAATTATTTGAAATGTCTTTGTCAGTGGGCAAATGTACAAAATTAGCAGGGGATCAAATAATTGTTCCTTCACTGTATATATTCACTGTATATATTTTCAGCCCTTGCACCATGCAAGCGCTATCTTTAGTCTCTGGGTGTTATTTCTTGCAATTGCCTTGTCCTGGGTCCTGCAGTGGTTTCCAGTTCCTTGCCTTGCCTCAGAGTTTGTCTTATCCTGCTGTACCACCGCCATTGCTTCCTGAACATCTGTGATAAAGAGCGGGGTGCCGCTTGAAACGCGTCAGATTTGGGGTTTCCTATGCACTTAGGTGTGAATTATGCTTTTTAATCATTTAGTAAATTAAATAAAGCTGGAAGTTTTTTTCAAGTGCTGGATCGATCCTTTTGGTTTTTTTTGTGTTCATTCCTGAACAGTGTACCAGACCTCTGCCTTGCTTTGAGGTACTGTGTACCAATTCTAAAACGGTTTTGACTACTCTGCTGAGCCATGCTGTTCTGCCTAGAGTCCAGTTTTGCCCATGAGGTGAATCCACTCTGTGGATAGAAATAGCTGGTCCTAGTGGCCATCCTGAATCTTGGGGCTAATCCTCTTGGCGACTGCGGCTGTCTAGGTGAACCTTCCATAGGGAGAAGTAGCTTGGGATGTGAAAAGGCAGAGTATGTTATCGGGGGCACTGTTATCTCCGTGACGACAGAAGAGAGGGACATGGAAGTAATTATTTCTGAGAACTTAAAGCCAAGCAGGTCGCTCTGTTGCTAAAGGCATTAATATTAAAAAGAGAGAGGTTGTTCAGCCAATTTATAGATCTCTGGTTTCACCTCACCTAGAGCATTGTGTACAGTTCTGGAGACGTCATCTACGGTTGGGTAATGAGTCCAGAAGAGGGCTACTAAAATGGCTGATGGCTTGCAGGATAAAAATTATCTTGAAAGACTAAGGGACCTCATAATGTATACTCTGGAAGAAGGAAGAGAAAGGGGTGTTTTCTTCAAAGGAGGAGATACGTTAAAATAAAGTCCTAATTTTAACCCCTTCAAGACCGGGATGTACCTGGTACTTCCTGGTCAAAGGTCACCGGCAGACCGGGACGTACCAGGTACGTCATGAATGATGCGCGATCCAGCATCGCTATGAACGCTGGGATCGCGAGGGGCGGCTGCTACTGACCGCTGGGTGTCCCAAGCGATCCGTAGCAGCCACTCCCCCTCAATTCCGTGCACGTGATCGCTTTGAAGCGAAACACGAGCACAGAATTTAAATATTTTCAAGGGAAGACCCAGTTTGCCAATGTCGGTCCTGAAGGGGTTAAACTAAAAGGTCAATTGTTTAGATGTAATGTAAGACCGTTTTCCTTTACTATGAGGGCGGTAGGTAAATGTAACCCAGCAAAAGTGTAAGCGGGTAATACAGTGAAGGAATTTAAGCATGCATTTATTAGACACAAAGCTATCCTTAATCTAAGACAAGAATATTAAAGATGGTCAAAATTGTATCAAATTCTACACGTCTATGTTCTAAAGTTTAGCTACCTCTCTCTCTGTGGCATTTTCAGATTTTTTAAGTTGCAGGTACTCATGCGCTCTTGCATTTCTTAGTGGATTTGCAAGTTGCATCATGAATGTAATTTTCTGAGGAATAGCTACTGCATGTCTGTTATCTTCATGCTATTCATATGATTAATCGCATCAACTGCAGAAGACAAAATGATTCCACTAGGATAAATATCAGTCACACTATGGGAAAAATCCAGCCTAGTTTATTTTAACCGTTACTTTTTTAGAAAACATGGTTAATTTAGGCATCACATAAACAAAAATTGTGGTGTTTTCTAGCAGACTGAAAAATATTTATAAGTTGGCTAGAACAGAAAAGGGAACGAAGCTGGACTGTTGACAGAGTTCCATTGGAAAAGAAAGTTCCCTCCAAGTTTACGGAGTAACTGGTAAAACTCCCTCAGCAAACAAATGTTTTAAAACTGTCTACGGAGCCAAACTATTTACTTACTGTGATGGCCAAAGAAACACATCTGTAATCAAATTTGTTGTATCTTTATTATCACTATTTTGTATTGATTTATATAGTGTGTTCATATCCTGCGGCAATGTACCATGAGCAAAACAAGACATTACAATTAGTACAACACATTACAAATCAACAACAAAAAATTAAGCAAAAACTTTATTAACACATTGAAAAACATCAATTCATTATTACATTTTAAAAAAAAAATAGGATAATTTCCTGTATAAAGAAAACAAAAATCGGTAAACAAAAAAAATGAAGCATTTACCCACAATATACTTTGATATTATTGAGGAATAGACTTCCATAAATTATACTGTATTGATATTGATCTTCACAGATGTCACTAAAACATTCTATTCCTTGTTTTATCAAGTATTCACTGTAAGAAACATATAAGTTTTGATAGTTCTAGACTTCCACCAGCCTGATGTTAATGCCAAGCGTTTCTTGCTATCTTGCATTAGAAATCTGATTTAATAACATCACGTCCATTCTAGAAAGTCAAACAGGTATTAGTCTATGCACTAGAATATGGAAGGCAACCAGTTGAGAGAAAAAAAATAGATAACTAGTTTTATTGTCTACTACCACTTCATTGTCGGCATACACTAAACAATTACTCTGTACAGCTTACCAATATATTTTAAACAATCTTTCCTTCATAAAGAATTAGGTAGAAATGTTTTGAGTTGTAAAATGTCAGCAACGGAATTCTTTGTATTATGAAAAAAACTAAGTCCAGTCAGAAGTTCGATATCTCTCACTCGAGCTGCATGGAAATAAAATAACTTTTCGACCCATAAGGATTCATCTTTGTCACTCTGAAAATATTAAACAAAAAACCTTGAGAATTTTACATTTTTTTAATATGCAACTATATATATATATATATATATATATATATATATATATATATACATATATACATATACCGTATATATATATATATATACCGTATATATATATATATATACATATATATATATATATATAAAAAGACAAATTTTCTGTGGTAAGAAACACATTAGATTAGTCCAAGGGTGTTCTCGAAGAGTTTTTTGTCAGGAAATATCTCCATCCATCCAGGATAGTGCTTGTTACTGTATAACCTCATATAGAATATTATAACCTTTAAAGAGTAGGTGCATGTTATACCCTGGTAAAAAAATAATATATGTATGCAAAGCTTTCCCGGAAGTGTAGTTCTAAATCAAGCTTCCATACTATACATTGGTGCTAATTCACCCGCATTTCTTTTTACATACCAGCAGTTTAAACTTTCAGGATCATCAATAAGTAAGACTGCACTAAAGAACAAATCACTTAATATCCATAGATTACTAATCAGTCGATCTGTCTATGGACGGTGCATATCTGTTGATTCTTTCGGTGCAAACAGAAACCCCATTCCAAAACCACATAGCTCACCTCACAACTTTCGCTGTTGTCTTCCCTGTGTGGGACAACAAATGATAGGACTTCAAGTGGACCTTTGCATTCCAAAGGAGTTTGAGAAATGTTTTTGCAACTTGTGATTATGATGAAATAATGAGTCGGAATATACACACCACTGTCAGTTGTTGCTCTGGAAAAACAAGCAAGTGTTGGATGTAATTCCATGTTTTATTATTTTACTGTACACAAATATACTATTTGTCCATAAATTGACCTATGTAATTATGGGGATTAAGCAAAGCTAAACTAGAAGGCTTGTTAGCACCCACTATGTGATTATAGAGTTTACTGTGAAAGATTCTGCACCCAATAAAATGTAAAAAATAAAATGAAGAAAAAGTTGTGTATTTTCCAAAAGCCAGTATCCATTATTTCACAATCAGTCCGCCAACTTAATGGTCGTATAGAAGATATGTATCAGTGAGCACCATTTATCATCATCGCTATTCATGTCAGATTAGTTACTCTTTACACCCATATCTTAAAACTTCCTAATTGATCTGTGAGACATTTCAAATATAATCCCTTTAAAAGCCCATCACAAATAATTATTTTTTAGTGGTCCGCTAATGGTGGCAACCAAATGGTTCTAGTAATGGTTTTTATGAAAACCATGATACACCTCAGGAGGTAATTAAGTCTCATCTGTTCCAAAAGGGATTTCAATTGTGATATACTGTAGATACCAGTCAGAAAAGCATAACTTGCAATGCTCAGACATCCTTAAACCCGAGTAGTCTTTAAAGGTGTCAACTGTAGACTATGTAACTATGGTATCTATGCATATTCACTATATATATATATATATATATATATATATACCTTTAGATATATGGGCATGCTTATACTTATGAGTAACTAGAATAGTCCATATCTACAATGAATATGTCCTCCAGTGTATTCACTATATGGAGACATATATTTGCTATATTTAAATACAGTATCTAACATTTATGTTGCCCATTCTAGGTGTGTCACTTTTTTTCATATAAACCCTACTGTATTCGCCTCCTTTTAATAAGCAAGGTATCTTCCCATAGTACTTGCACCTAACAAATATAAGTGCTTCAAGTCTTTGAGAAAACAAAATAAATGGGACAGAAGACAAGAATGTTAAACAAATAAAAAAAATAAACTTACTGTGAAATCTGTTCTCCAGAGTCAGCAAGACCATCAAAATCATAATCGAATATGGGGCCACTTATAACCTGTATACCATTTTTCTTTTTGGCATACTTCCTTAAGAGAACAGTGTGTACATAATTCCATATTACTGTAAGTTAAAGAACGTTAAACAACATTAGTATTGCCAGTGAAAGGTATACAAAATCATTTATTTTAAATGCAAGTCAGCCTGTGCCAATAGGGCAGAGATGTTCCTGCTGCTACAAGAAAGTAACAATGTATGTTATAGTGGGCACAGCTTCCAAGGACATACTGGTACATCCTAAGAGGAGCAAAGAGGTTAACAGGTGCTGGTCCACCTTTATTTTTAGCAGATCTCCCAACAGCTTATTTGTATGAAAATATAAATACCGGTAACTTTACATGAATAATTTCTGTCTATCCAGCATTAATTGGAATTAAATTTCTAATGCTGCAATTAGTTCCAAAATTGTTTTATTTTGAAAAGTAGGTTCATCTGCAACAGCATCTTTAAAATAAATGCATATTCAATGTTTAATTATGACAGTACATATATTTTCATTATATATGTAAATATAGAGATCAAGGATTAAATACACCTACCTTTAAATGCAGGATACATTGGAACAATATTGCTAGTGACACGACCAGCATAAGAGTTATTTCTAGAAGACACTTTGGGAGATAAAATCAGGTTATTACACTTGCTATTTATCCCAACCACCCCTTAATCAACATAAGCCACCCTTCAAAAAAAGAAAAAAACTGTGCATTGGCAGTGATGAAAAAATGCCATGTTGTACTGAAAAGGGCCAGCATTTTGTAAAAGACAGTTTTCATTCCTAATGCTATGGTCAGTTATCTAATACTCTACACACACATACCTCCCAACATTTCAAAATGTCAAAGAGGGACACTTTTTTTTCTTTTAATCACTCTCGTGGAACTCATCAATACAATTGCACTTTACAATGCCGCACTTGCATCGGTTCTTAAATCTCGCTACATTTTTGTCAGCACAGTCACGCATATAAAAAATAAAGAACACATCGAATTCCCATGAGGCTCAACCAGACATACTACTTCCATGATGCTGGCTGAGCATCATGGGAAGTGCAGTTAACAGTAGATGTTAGCTGTGGACACCTGCTCAGCCAGTCAGGTGTCCACATGACTAGGCATCTTGGGAGTTTAAATTCACAACTAACACCTGTCATAGCATCTGCTGTTAACTACAGTTCACATGAGGCTCAGCCAGACATACTGCTTCCATGATGCTGGCTGAGCATCATGGTTAGTGGAGTCAACAGTAAAGCTGCAGATGCTAGCTGTGAACTACAATCCCTATGATTCTCAGCCAGCCAGTTGTCCACCATAATGCTGACTGTGGAATAATGCTGAGTGGAAGAGTAGTCAACAACAGCAGAGATTTTTATTAAATAAAAAAAAAAGGCTAATGTTAGCCTCATTCCCAGGACCCTTATACACTGCCTTTACACACACCTGCCCATAAACACACATATACACATACACTGTTTTTACACACACACATATACATACACTGCCCTTACACACACATATATACATACACTGCCCTTACACACCTGTCCATACACACACATACCCTGCCCTTACACACACATATACACATACACTGCCCTGACACACTCCCCACCATACACATTGCCTTTACACACACCTGCCCATAAACATACATATACACGAACAGTGCCCTTACACACATACATATACACTTTAATTACACACACCTGCATATAAACACACACATATACACATACACTGTCCTTACACACACATAAACATATACTGCCCTTACACACAACTGCCTTTACACACACAGCTGTAAGTACACACAGCTTACAAATACCTATACTGCTCTTACACACACCTGTCCATACACACACAAGCTTACAAACACATACATTCATATACACTGCCATTACACCCCTTTCTCCCCATCTCTTACCTCTTCCACCATCCACCATCCTTCATTCTTCATCCTCCATCCTGTGGTGGGAGCGCGAGGCCTGACACTTCAGACGCTTTATTGCTCCCTCATCACTATGCGCCGGCTATTGCTGCAGAGCGCAGGGATAACGTCATATCCCCGTGCTCTGCATTATTTGCCTGAAGTGACAGACCTCGCCCTCCCTAATGTTGAGCCGACTAGAGGGAGATTGTGAAATTTAACAGATACATACACACTATGAGTTTACTTACCAAAAGGGAAAAGAAATCCATATTTCAGAGAATAATGGCTCTTGTAATAATGACAACTTTGACTATAAACAGATGGGATCCGTATATCGACAAAAATACATGAAGTCTCATTTTCCACAGACTTGGCTGAATAGTCCTAGAAGTATTGAAAAAACTAAATTAGAAGAATAAAAACATACATTAGCCATAATAAGTATAGTTGAAATTTCCCATGGTAACATCACAATACAAAATGGCCCAAGACTGGATGTAAAAAACAGTGGTTCATATTATTTGCATAAAGTATTTAATAAATAAAGGAAAACTATATCTTAAGATCAAGAAAAAGTAGTCACTTAAACTAAACTCAGATTTTTATAGACTTTAAAAAAAAATAAACGCTTGTTCCTGTATATCCAGATCATCATGTATGATACTTTTAAAGTAAACAAATTATGAGGAAGACGTTAATGATAGAGAGTTCAGAATCCAACAGGGAAAGTAGACTGGATACACCAAATTATAATTAATATCTATTTATCTTTCATAAAAATAGTATTTATGCCAAGCGTTCCATGAGAAACTGGGCATGTGACCTCAAAGCTGAAAGAGCAGTTAATGAAATGGATTACAAGATTGGTTAATAACAATGAGCCCTAAGCACATTTACTGTGTAATACAGTGGTGCTTTATGATCGTGAATGTTTTAAATCCCTTTAAAAACTCTTGAAATGGGATATGTATTACACTACTTTAAATACATGGTATTATTCTAAAATTATAAAATTACATAAAATTCATTGATACTTACATTTTTTCCTAATGTATATGCGTTCCACAGTGGCATATGAGTATCGAAGCTGTACCCGCTGATGTACTGGTCATGGTAAAGGATGCAATAGCTGCTATTCTGTAAAACTCTTGGCCTTCCAAACGGCAGGTTCTGTTTTGCTGTTTCAGCTTCTACATAGAATACAATGTAATAAATACAAACCATGTTTTTCAATGACTGAGTGGGAACTTAGAGGGAAAATGGTGTTTGCTAGCAAAGTACTGGAGGGCTCTCAAATTGTATAGTTTTAATATTAGAAGCTGATATACTTGGCAGCTATGAAAAATCAGTTACAACATACCTATTGTACCCCAATCAATGTCTGTATGACTACTGTGTTTTTATGTGACAGCACTTATTGTACCTCTGGTTTGTTAAATATCAATGGATAGAACTAAATCAATAGAACTAAATATTTCTTAGTTATATAAGCAAAAGTATTCAACGATCAGCCATAACTTTATGACAGGTGAAGTGAATAACACTGATAATCTTGTTTTCATGGCACCTGTCTGTGAGTGGGATACATTAGGCAGCAAGTGAACATTTTGTCCTCAAAGTTGATGTGTAAAGCAGGAAAATGGGCAAGAAAGGATCTTTAAGCGGAAATTATGATGGCTGGAGGACCGGGTCAGAGCATCTTCAAAACTGCAGCTCTTATGGGGTGTTCCCGGTCAAAAGTGGTCCAAGGAAGGAAAAGCAGTTTGTTGCGTAGACCAGTCAGGGTGCCCATGCTGACCCCTGTCCACTGCCGAAAGCACCTACAATGGGCACATGAGCATAAGAACTGGACCACAGAGCAATGGAAGAAGGTGGCCTGTTCTGATGAATCACATTTTCTTTTACATCACATGGATGGCCATCACATGGATGGCCATCACATGGATGTGCACCGCTTACCTGGAGAACACATGGCACCAGGATGTATCTATGGAGGCCCCCTTGCAACTTACAGGACCTAAAGTACCTGTTGCAGATCTGGCACCAGCACACCTTCAGAGGTCTAGTGGAGTCCATGCCTAGACAGGTCAGGGCTGCTTTGGCAACAAAAGGGGGGACCTAGGCAGGTGGTCATAATGCTATGGCTGATCGATGATTCATGCATTTGACATACTTTTCCATACTAATGTGCTTACACCATTATTAAAGTGAAGCAGATGAGAATTTTCATTAACCACATCTATTCATAACAGCATTTACCTTCCAAAGAAGTAAGGATTATTTGTTTCTTAAACCCATCAACTGTCAGATCCTAAAATTAAATAAATATGTGAACATGAGTAACTGAATATGATATATCAATTGGCATTTACTCCACAATAACCCTGTATGATGTCAGGTTTATTAAGCAAGTTCTGAAGGCTTATGATTCATAATGACACTGGGTTAGTGGAGTTAAGCAGGTCTATGAAATCACGCCTGAGCTTCCCAATCAAACCTAAAGACAGGCAAATTATTATTTAATTCACATCATATTTAAAAAAGTGGACATGCAAAAAAGATTATGCAAGAAACAGTCAGCCATCTTCTACTTAATGGAACCAAATGGCTGTGATTTGTTTTCACCACTTAGAAAAAAGTTTTTTCCACAGCAAAAAAAATGGGACTCAAAGCTCAGAAAGAAAAAAAAAAACTAAATTCGATATACTTACAGATGAATCACAAGAGCAGCCAAGGCCATTATCCTGTCCACTCTTAATAAGTGGACACTGCAGGGGATCTGATACCTCTCTGGGCAAGGATGGCTTATAAACAGGTTGTTTCAAGATATGGTTAAGGCTGCCATGTGTTCCATTATTAGGTGCAGGTACAAGGCCCAATAAGTCTAGAAGATTACGAAACAATAATAATATTAGGGATTTGGAAAGCACGTAACATGGAAGGCGCAACTAGATCGCCATAAGAAAAAGACAAAACCCACACAAAACTCTTACCACACATTACGTTATAGATTTCTATATTTTCAAAAGGTTCAACTTCTGTTTTAGTCTTGAATGCAGGCCCATAGCCAATAAAAAGTGCCTGTAATAACAATAGTACATAATATAACACATATTTACGTCATTTTTGATGTCTTCTAAAGTGTAAGCCTATGGGCGCAAGCCCTTCTCACCCTCACAAGATGGATTTTTATTAATTTTTTTTTTTAATTTGCCAGGCTTTTTTTCTTTGTTTTATTTTGAGGAGTCAAAACTTTGCGTATTAATGCCAGATATGCCTTAAAAAGGTAAGTGCTCCTTTTTTTCTTGTTACAGGTGGCACCCTTTGGCAACCTCATGGCCATACCTGGGAACTGCCCTTGCGGGGCGCCGCACTGACTTCGGCGGTCAGTCCCACTGACATCGAGGGATGGTCCTAAATTGGCAGGGAGTGGGGCCTGTCATGATGTGGGAAATTTTTTTCTATCCTGTTAAGTCCTGTTAGGACCTACCTTTACATCCCAATTGTGTCAAGAAGCCTATTGACAGCATCACTGGATTTCTGTCTATGGATGGTGTGTAACTTGCCACGAGCGCTGGTACACCATCATTCAAGGAATGCCAGATCACGTGATCAAGCATTCGCTTCCGATAGTTGACACTCACCAGAAGCTCACTTGGGAAAAGAAGAGCCTCAGAAGGGCTTCTCTAGACTCTACTGGGCGCTCCCATTGCTCCCCCTGCTGCCTAATTACAATTACCGTATTTACTCGATTATAAGATGACCCTGATTATAAGACGACCCCCCAAAATCTGAATATTAATTTAGGGAAAAAAAAGGAAAAAGCCTGAATATAAGACGACCCTATAGGAAAAAAAGATACCAGTAAATGTTAATTCATGTAAACTATTTTTTTTAATAAAAGCTATGATTGAGAAAAATATTTTGTTTTTAGTTTCATTTTGTTTTCCAACCTGCTCGCCCAGTTATGCCTATCTGCCCCCACTCTGCCCCAGAAATGCCTTATACTCCCTATATGCCACTGTGCCTCATGATATGCCTTTTAACCCTCTAAATGCCACTGTGCCCCATGATATGCCTTTTGACCCCCTATGTGCCACTCTGCCTCCAGAAATGCCTTATACCCCTATATGCCACTCGTGTAGGCAACTTCCGCTGCAGCCGGAAGGAGGTGCGGTTAGCAGAGGGGGTTGTCTGCGTCCATCGCTCAGACCTTCCCCGGCTGTCAGAGATCAGGGTGGGGAACCCTGATCTCTGATAGCCGGTGAAGGTCTGAGCGATGGACGGGGACGGGAGGATCCAGGTCCCCTGCAGCGTGCGGGGGATCTGGATCTTAGTCTCATAGTCAGACCTATTTGAGGTCTGATTATAAGACGAGGGGTATTTTTCGGGAAAAACCCTTGTCTTATAATCGAGCAAATACTGTATTTTAATCAAGCCCTGGCGGCTGATCACATTTTGATCAGCACAAACAAATCAGGAGAGAGAGAAAAATGTTTCTCCTTCTTTCAAAAAAATAAGAAACAGATAAAAATTTAAATGTAAATGAAATAAGTAAAAAAAAAGTCCCTTAACACTATATGTAAAAAGAAAATCACTACTTCCAAACTTGTTAAGTCAATAGTATTAAACAAAATATGTAATACAGAGTGATATGTAAAGCATGGATGTGGTAGTGTGGCCTAGAAAAAATCCAGATCAAATACCCATTGATGTGGAAGACAGGGAGTGTTTGAATAAGGTCACTGCTGCTAAAGGTGCCGTAAACAGATTTTGATTCTTATTTAGCTATTGCTTTTTCACATGGGGTTTATGGTGCTTTTATAAATGTGACTTAAGTATCAAATGTAAGCATTGTTTATTCACTTTATTCCCTTTTTTCTAATAGGTTCTGGCTAAAGAGCTAATGTGAACACTATGAGAGTCGTTTATGACAAAACATCTGTATATTAACATAAATAGTGCTAACATTGTGGAAACCATATAAAGCTTATAGAACATACTTGCATGCTTTGAAAACGATTATCTGATCCGTGAAATCCACCATTGCAGTATTTTGCTTCACCTTTTGACCTATATATTACAAAATCATAGAAAACAAAGTTTTTTCCCCAAATACATACCAAAAACATTTGGTTAACAAAAGTACACCTTAGGTGGTATACATTAAATAATAGGTGTTAAGCCTACAGGATGACCTCTCGTTGTTCTGTAATCTCTGAATAAAGAGTACTAATAATAATTTCACCACATCATTTCACAACCACTTTGTGGGGAAAACACAGACTCTTTACCTAAAGCCAATGTTCTAAAGTCAAACATAAGATATTGATCTCAGAGAAGAAGCTTGTTATAGCCTTCTATTGAATACGATTTGGTCATATGCGATTTCAAGACCTCACAGGTCCCTTCTTCATTATTCTTATTACATTTGATAGGGGACCACCAAAATCTTCTAAGCTTACAGTATGTGACTACTTCTTATTATATAAATATGTTGACTCACCGAAATGCTTTACAAAACAGCTCTTCTCTTAAATTAAAATCAGTATTTGGCTTAAACCAAAAAGTAGGGTTCCAAATAATTCTAGCATACAATGATTTAGAAAGGTGAAGAAAAGCTGTGTTTTGTGCCAACACTGGGGTCTTCGGAGAGAATTTGCAGATTATGGTTTCAACTAATTTACTTGACTTTCTAATATAAAGGCCTAACCCAGTGAAACAGGAAAAGCTTGACTGGCAATGTATAACGCCTACTTTAACCAGACAAAAATATAGAGTTTGTACTGTTAGCCATAGAAACACAGGAAGAAATCAAGTTTATATGTTTATTTGCTAACTGAATATTAGAGTGCAAACTTTCGAGACCTCTCAGGTCTTTTTGTTGTCTTCCTCTGTAGGTGCCAGAACGTATTCACATTTCTAGTGGGGGTAGGTTTTTTGGACACATCCCTGTTCTGTAAACAGATTGACAAACAAATCTACCTAAAAAACTTAAGATACAACCACATCTATTCTGATACTGCAGACAAAAACAACTTATAGTAAGGAGTGCCCTGAGCAAAAACACATCAAAGTCCCTCTTCTGTTCCTACAAAGAAGGTATAAAACTTGCCCACACATTTACAACACAGACAAGATCCCTATACCAAACTCACATCATAGGGTCACTTGCAAATCATCCAATGTACACGTTATCATGTGCAACATTTCCTTATGTGGGTGAAAGAGGCCAACCATTAAATAAAAAAAATAATTTACACCTCCAATATCAATAACAAGAGGACATAAACATCGGTGACAGGACATTTCTCAATGCCAAAATGGACACAGCGTCAGAGACATCAGACTGACTGTTTTAATGGGACTATCCCAAACTCAGAGGGAGAGGAAAATATGGGAAATTACACTATTGCTCAAATTCAATAGCTTAAATGATGGCTTCAAATGTGATTTAGAATTTATTTCCACTATCACATTGTAGACCACCCTGCAAACCAGAGCCCAAGACAACCTGGCCCCAGTATAAGAGTGAACACCTTCTGACATCTCCAAGGAAAAGGCTGTAATCTACACTTCAATTATACCACCACTGACTGATCAAGGAACTTCAATTTGATGTGTTTGTGTATTTGAGAAAGATACTTTTTCACATTTATTTTGTATAATATGCATGAAGGAGAAACCTGAGGTCTCAAAAGCTTCCACTGTAAATCTACTCAGTTAGCCAATCAACTAACTATACTATGTTATTATTTCTTTAAAGCCTCCTCATCAATTGAATTACGCATTATACAGGGCTAACTCAGTCCTTCTTGCTAGTGAAGGAGTTAAAGGGGTTGAAATCACCGTACTGCTGCAATCAATATATTGAATATAGTCTTATGTGTATTTGCAAACTGTTTTCATAACAGGTCACTATGCTTTCAGTCCCGTAGATTTCAGTCTGTTCATTCCTAAAAGGTGTTGCTGAACTTTAGTATTTTTTCCTGTTTTAATTGTTTCACCCAAAGAACAGATGATCTGGCAAATCAAATATAAGCTAATTTTTAGTAGACCATGAACAGTGGGCACCAACAAGACAAAAAAACAATTGTTTCATAAGGAGATAATCATGAATTGTCTGTTTTTTTAGTTAAAGGTAATGTTTGCTGATCCAGAAACATTGAGAATATGGAAGAAAACAATCACTACTAATGGTTAAAAGATTTAGCCTGACAAATGACTTGGTAATAAGATTCTCACCATATGGTGCCAAGTAGAGAACCACGAGTTTATGTTACTTACAGAGCCACCTGCCATTTTGGTTCGGTGTAAATGTGAAGAGTTTCAATCCGGTCATTCTTGGCATAGTGAAAGCGTTTTGGCAAATGATGCTTAAGAAATGCTTTGAAAGGCTGGTCATTCCACCCGCACTAAAGGACGAAGAAAAAATAGTGATATATAGCATTAACGTGTATTTGTTGTAATGGTTCAGGCACAAATGTGTTAAAACATTTATTTGTTTAGTAAAATACATAAAATAAAAAATATTTACAAACATAATGTACAAAACATATATGAATTAGGTGTCCATAAAAGTCCAAAATATTTATCAATAAAGGGAAGTAAAAGTTAACATTAAAAGGAAACCATTGACTAACTTAACCTTGAGCACCATGCATTAAAGCTTTTTTTGGTTTTATAATATTTGATTTGTTATACAACTTTAAAGGTGCTATTGCAGTTAGACAAAGCTGCCCTGGTGGTTTAATTCATATTTAAAAACAAACTCTTTACGATATTCATATCAGTAACCTGCTTGTATGATATGAGAACCAAGCATTCTATGGAAAATATGAATAAGACTAAACTTTAAATGATTATTTCTGGCTGAGGTTTGGGAACTAAACAACACTAGGAATGATCTTTCTAACACTTCATTTAGCTATGAATATGTTACATACATTTTAGACCACTTTGCCTACACAATAATATCACTATTATAATTTTTACTCCGCCAAAACAAACATTTGTCAAGGCCAATTGACCTTCAAGCTGTGGTTTAAATATGACAGGAGTTAATGCGTTGACATAATACACCATTAGTAACCTCCAAGGGATGGAGGAAAACCAATTAGATTTTTCATTTACCGTAAGATTCCTAGCAACACCTTCGTAGTCAACTGGAAAAGCCACACGTGATAAATTAAAAACCTGAAGTTTAAGAAATGTAGTTAATGCAAAGTTTGACAACCAGCTATATTTCATTAAATATACACTGTATACTGGTGTCATATTTAAAACCCAAACTAGCATTATTATAATGTGAGATAATGTTGCACTGTTAGAATAGATCATTAATACATATGGTCTATATCTTATTGTGATTAAGTTGAAAAGTGAAACACTCAAGATGCAGAATAAGATTTTACACAGTTGTTTCTTACATCAAAATACATTCTAAAATGTCTGTCAATAATTTGCTAGGTATATACATACAAGTGAAATACTCATCTGGCAGGTTAGTAGGTCTCAGGCGGGCAGCTGGACCGGCAATCACTATGTATTCTTTGGATGGCTTAAGATACGACGGTTGAAGAAACACAACATTTTCACAACGGGATTCTTCCATGCCTGAAGAAAACATTGGTTACATGCAATAAACATGCACACAGGGTGAAGAAAACGGTAGTCCAGTGGCTAATTCTGGCCTAGGCTGGCAAGGCCAAGATGGCAGCTGCTCAAAGAACAGGTTACAAGAGAGATATTTGTACACAAATGCTGTGAGTCGTAGGAGTGGACAAGCAATGGTTCCTTTTAGGATGCAGGTTGTGAGTATTAGGAGTATATAATGGGATATGTGTTTTTTAAAACATCAATATGTAGGGGCAGCCAGGCAGAATGCAGTAGGGCTTTCTGGAGAATAGGTACAGGAGGGGCAACATCCTGGATATGCGAATGGAAAGCAGCATCAACGGATGGAGCAAGACCCAAATCATGGGACATAGCAGGCACAGTTGTATAAAATATAGGGATATATATATATATATATTCTCAAATATATATAGAAAACCAGTGGAGGGACTGGCACAGTGGGTATGCAGATAAAGAGTGGGGAGAGGGGGAAAAGTATCCAGGTCAGATATTGAAATAGAATTAATTAGTATTTAGCAGGACAAATTCAATATACATAGGTCGTTGTCAGAATAGAGGTGGTACTGGAATCCAAAAGAAAAGATTAGTCGTCCAATATAGGAGACAGAGAAGAACAGACACCCCACAACTGAATCCTAATGCACGCCAAAAGAGAGGTAGGAGTGAAGAACAAGCATCAGAGAAGGAGACAGGTACCGTGACAGACGTAGGATCTGTATGCATGCATAAAAAAAAAGGAAAGGTGCTACAGATAAAATATTCATTTAAATGTATTACCATGATCTGACACAAGGAGGATGTTAATACATCTGTCTAGTTGCATCTGCTTTAGGCCATCCATTAACATTCCAACTATGCGTTCTACATTCATTAGTGCTTTTATCACCTTTTGCAAAAAGACACAGAAGTATAAAATACTTATTTTAACAATAAACTTAAAATAATATACATTATTACACACATCTATCTTAGCCAGTGTGGAGGACCTTTACGATATTAACTTTTAAATAGTACACATACTAGTATGCAAAGCACTCACTGGATTGAAGCTGTCGTCAAGAAGTCTAAAAAATGAAATGAGTCACAAATTGGGTGATTCTGGCGCCCTAAATGTGAGCCTCAGGTTCAAACCAATAAGTGTTTCCAGGCATGTATATCATCTTTCATACAAACATATTAGACATGATCTATCATAGCTAACCTCTGCTAATTTAAATGGGAACTTTCATGAAAATTTTAATATTTTACTTTAAGCACATAGTGATGTACATAGGGATGTAGATTAGCACTGAAGGACACTTTGTTTTATTTCATTTTATTTCAATAAGCTTCCTTTATCTGCACACCTGGAGGCTGATTTTGTTGTACTTGTAGCTCAATCACTACAATTAGCTCAATATTTATGGTAATGAAAATGAAGTTGTTCTTCCATAGGCTTTTTTGGGAGATTAAGGCTATCTATTCTACTGTTTACCACAAGGCAGTATGAAAAGGAACCAGAGTTTTCACCTAGTAGAGTGGGGTGATACAGAGATACCGGACATGCAAATGGATAATATGCAGCTATCTGCATTATCTAAAACACTAGAACTGCTAAAAAAAATAATACTTAAGAGGGGTGGATTGCTATAGTTAACAGAGAAAAAAGTCACATAAAAATGACATAAGTATTTCTTTAAACTGTTATCTGAGAACTGAGAAACTGAAAGAGATCTAGCCCCAGTGTATTCTGTCAAGTTAATCACAATCCTCAAAAGAAAACACTAGTCATCTCTGTTGCTCACTCAGGTTTTGTAATACTCAAACTCCTACTGCTTACTCAACTTTGCATTATCTGAGATCAGATGCTCAATTCATCTATACGTGTACATTTTCAGAAATACATGTGAAGTAACGAATGACTAAATGATTGAAGTTGGCATAAAAAAATGTTACAATCCTCCAAATGCTTACCTCACTACTCACTGGACCATGGCCATGCCCCGAGGAATCAGGTTCTTCTAAATACAGAGTGTAAAAGTGTGGTCTAAATCAAACGCACCAAGAATGACACACACTTGTCAATCATTTTGCATTAACATATTACATCACACTAGCATCAAGGATTCCCATAAACGGTTTCCACTTCAAGAAGTCAAAGTAATATTGTGCAAGCAACGCTCTCCATCTCAAAGTAAAAGGCATCTTTTCTATCTTAGTTGCCTTTGCATTATGAGAAGTGAAGCTATACTTGTAGGCCCTTGCAGAAGAAACACACAAGGAGAGCCCTTTCTAATCAATAATAACAACTTCAATTAGTTATAATATTTCAAAACACAATTTTGTGAATAAACCCCTTTAATAAGATAGGCTTAAGTAGTGAAATCTCTGGACTAGTTTGTACTTTGCAACACTAGATATTTACTGTGCAACATACTAAATCAATATCAATAGAACAATCAACAGGTACAATATTATACATAACAAATAGTAAACATAGGTAATGATATTGATTGTCATCTATTTCACAATAGTACTCTATTCTTGAACCAGTTGCCCATTATATCAGTAATTAAACTGCTAATAAGGAATTCAGTATAGACCTGCGCCTGTTAGATAATAGAGGAAACATAAGCGTGTCCGTTCCAGGTGCACTCAAGTGAGTTCAATTGGTGATAGCGCTATTGAAAGCACTGGGCTGAGAGATCGGAATTAAGTTGATAAAAAATACAGTTTTAATTACAATGTACTGTATATATAAAATAATACATAAAATAGTGTATAAACATGAACTAGTGTCTTTTATATCAACCTAATTCTGATCTCACAGCCCACTACTTTCGATAGCGCCATCACCAATTTGTCTCCATCAGTAATCAAACTGTCCGCTCATAATACATGGAAAAAATCCACTAAGAAAAGGATAAACAATTATTGTATCCGTGACAGATGCTTTTTAAATAAACATACGCTTTGCATTATATGTTTTTCCTTATACTGACTGGAAAAGCCATATGACATAGCATTCTATTGTATACAGCATTTCCAATGAACAAACATATGCCTCATGTTACGGTTTTGTACTATTTTGCTTATCAAAGAGCAAACAGATTCGTAAAAGCTTTTGCACCTGGTTTAGATTCCCTTCTGACCTTTACCCAGTAAAACACGGCGCATGGAGACCATTTCTGCACATACAATAAAACACTTATCTACATGGAAGGGTTTTCCATCGCCTTTACCCCCTCATAGCTTTTGTTCAGTACAAGCTATAACTGATTATTTAAAAATCTTGAGGGGTCTTAAGGGAGTCACGCTTTTTTTCATAAAAATAATTGTTCTAATTTTGAAAATAGAACATTTAGCAACAAAATATATATTTTTTAAACAATTGATGTCTCCTCAAAGACATATGTGCCCGTGGACAGATATATTCTGAATCGATCCCAGTTGTACACACACACACACTAGGTGCACATGTATGCCTGTGCACACGTGTGGCAGAACATGCATGACTAGCTACCCAACAATCTGAACTAGATCACAGACTAAGTAAAGTTTAACAAAGGGTGTTTTCAATTCCAAAATGTGTTTACCGTGGATATTTACCATCACCTTTCATTATGAAGCAGGGCATGGTGCTAGGTAAGCATGTTTAGAGGTGGAAAGCATTTCTTTTAAAATTATGGTTCCATACTACATTTTAACATATTGTTAAATATATTTTTACCTTTCATTTTCAGGCAGCCGCAGCCATTTAAGAATAGTCATGACCCTATATTCAAATGGAATGGACCTATAGAAAGATTTGGAGTTATTACATATTCAAAATCATTGCCATGATACAGACGGCATTCAACAGCTTACATATGTTGAACTTCAGTAGTTTAAAAGTAATGTGTGACAGTGTTTTGTGGCCATACTATTTTGCTGCTACGTGTATTTGTGTCAACAAAAATAACAGATCTTCATTTATTTAAGTTGAATCATGGATACAATGTCCAACCACAAAAACTCACACCGATTACGTTTTTATTAATCTGCCCTTAACATACAAAACTTTTTCTATTATGTCAATTATATTAGCTTTCTGAATCTACAAAAATGTACACAAAGGGTTCTAACTCATATTATTATAACAACCCCCACCGACTGTTCCGGAAGTACACCTCTCATGCTGGATGAGCAACAACAGATGGAAGGACACGTGTTGCCCACCACTGACATAGGAACTATATCCACAAAGCAGAGTGTCAAATATATAGTTACCCATTATAAAGCTTATAGTAATTTGGATAGGATCCATTAATCTTCACGTCAGACCCAGGCCAGAAAAACGTGGCTGTCTTTAATCCTTGATTCATTGCAGTTATCCATAGCTGTAAAGATACAATTAAATGTTACTTCATTTTAGGAAACTAAGCAGCCAATAATGTGAGTTACCATTCATCTCTAAACAATCAATTAGTGATGTAGGTGTTTTATTTGATACCTTAAACTTAAGCACTCAGCATCCAAAACAGTATATTGTCACTGTAAAAAACTAAAAAAGTTTTTATTGGATACTCAAACCAAATGGAGAGTTTTGATGTGATACATTTGTCAGATTATGACATATACAGCCAAAACATGGGCCAAAAAAAGCAAGCAAATAAAAAAAATAGCACATGAATATACTCTTGTGTAAAGATGAACCCTGCAAAGACTCCTCAATCCCAAATGAACCAGCTCAAGTGCAATAACCATTTTGGATGTAGGTTACCATACCAGTTACTGGCAACGTTCCATGGCTATAGTGGGTTAGCTTCCTCGAGGTTGATAGAATAAAGGTATTTCCAGCCAGGAATAACACAAAAAGCACCAGCTTCTGAACACTGGAACCAACATCCACAATAACATAAAACTAAATAATCTATGCTGTCTGCACCCTGATGCATTTTAACAGAGCACACCTGAGTTCCGGTGCTTCAGCTCTTTCACTTCACTATACACAACAGTGTACTCAGTACTGATAATAGTTTAAAAAGGTGCTTTGATTTTTATTGTATGGGATAAGACTAAATTAGGGTGTGGGGATCCAGATAGAAGGTCCCCATTTTATGATTGTTACAAAATCTGGGCAACGTGGGTAGCAAATACATATTTATATTTTTGCTGTAAATGCCATGCACTGGAGGGGTTAATTCCCCAAAGTACTTTTGTAGAATGTGCCAATATATTTAACCCTTAAAATACTTTTGTAGAATGTGCCAATATATTTAACCCTTAAAATACTGTCCCCAAGCATTCTATTTGGCTCAGGTGAGAATACCTAATGTGCCCTTATTAATTTATAATGAATATAATCACACATCCAGTATTTAACAGTACAAGGAGTTAAGGATATTAATATATTATACATATTGCTGTTAACTGAGGTGTCCTGATGGATATTATATTTTCACAGTAAAAGCATAATATTTGTTTGTTTTATGGAAAAAAAAATCACTGTTTGTTTTGAAGTCTCCCCGTTATATTGTTTATGGTTAAACTTTAAATAAATTAAAATAAAAACATGATTGGGGAAAAACCTGGCTCCTACGTTTTTTGGCTGGCTCCCAAGTGTATGGACCCCTGCATTATAAAACACAAACTGCCCAAAGAGCTTGGCTTGCCCTGCACCATGTATAGTTAAATCAGTGATTTCTCCAGTCTCTACCTGGGCCTGCTCAAAGGTCCACACTAGAGAAACTTGCTAGTATTAGCAGTGAAACAGATGAAACCACAACTTTCCTGCTAGTTTTGGTACATATGCTGCGGATGCCACAAATATTTTAGGAAGCAATCAGAAAGTTTACATTAAGGGTACTTGATATTATGCATACTTAATAGCCAAAGGGGTAAGGTACATGATGTAATGATGTTTTTTTTGTTTTGTTTTTTTTAAATACACTTACCGGTTCTCCTAGGTACCATGAAGGATTAGATTTCTCTATGTTACGCAATGTAAAAAGGGCATTTCTCTTGGGATCATACATTTTATTGTCAATTAGACCGTGGGATTCAGGATAAAGGCCCTGCAAAATGGATTTCACATTAATGCAATGCATTTACTAAAATTAATTCTATTATTAATACATAATTCTCTAAAATAAAGATATGAGAACTTCTTTATTAGGTGCATAGAAGCAGTGTATTTTTGATTTGCCCATTGACACATGCAGGTACCATGCGAGGTTTCCTATGTGTTTTAAACTAGAATAATCACCTCAATTAATGCCTTAAATCTGCTCCAGAGAACTCAGCACACCAGTGGCACCTGGGATCCTGCAGAGATCACTGGTGAGTAAACTATGAAGTTCAGCAGATGTATGAACCCAGGGCATTTTCTGTACAATTTACTGGAGGTGTATACCACACACTTCCATACAGAGCTTAACTTTGCAACAAATTTAATATTTTGGACCCAGGGAAGTATCCAGGTTGCTGTTTCCATGAAGGTGAGCCATGAGTAACTAATTGCCAGTGTAGATGTAGTGAGTTAACTCAGAAGTTGCTCAACTTTTGATGTGATTTAATTGTAGAAGCCGTGCTTTCTCTTTGAGATATGAAGAAAAGGTAGACGGTGACTGTGTGATTTAATGGTGACAGAGACTGAACTCTTCAAGGAGATGTGGGAGCCAAATGGTCAACCCATATCCCCACCAAAAAGAAGAGTCTTTGGGGACTGTGGCATATCCAGTGTGTGTATGTTCTGCGTGCATAAACTCAATCAAGCCTTCCCTTTACCATTGCTGGTATCATAAAAATGTTTCCACCACCAACCAGCCACAGGCCAGGGTGAGAAATATAAAGGGTGCAATAAAAGGGTACAAGAATCCATGATGCACTTACCAGCCCTATCACAATGTGTCTATGTAACCCTCGCCCATAACACATGTGTGAGTGCGCAGGTGGATCTAACATGAGGCTCTATTAAGAAACTGCGGGCTTCCTGGATACTCAGCCTTAAGACCAGAAGATTAAGCTTTCCCTTTCTCACACATTTTTTTTCTGTTTCTCCATGAAGCCTGGAGTACTTCTCCTATATAACTGAGGAGTAATGCTCCTCAGTTGTCCGTTGAAAAAAAGGTAAACGGAGCTCCAGTGGTAAGGCCACAGTGGCAACCGGGTCCCCAATCTTCCTTTTGAGGCACTAAACTCACCATCTCCCACCAGCCATGGGCCAAGAAATATTAATGTTAGGGTTAGATAAAAAAAAATGTGCAGAAAAGAGTCTGCTTACCAACTCAAAGGTGAAGTGGACCCAGAGGACCAAACCAGGGGGCACCTAAAGGAATACCTCATGTTTTCTGTGCTTACTCAACCTTAAGGCCAGACAAGCAAGCGTTCCCTCTTTCACATGTACTTATAAAATCCTTGGAGTGCTCTGAGCAATTTCACAGAGCATGGTTCTTACACTACTAAGATGCCATCCTGACCCTCCTTTACCTCTTAACCCCCCTTGCCTCTCCCTATAGGATCTTTTAATTTTACCCTGATGGTTTACTGCTTTGCATATATATGTCCCATGGGTACATGGTTGAAAGTTCAGGAACTTGTTGGGAAATTTGTCTTTTCACAAACAGGTACATAAAGAAATTTGAAAGGTATTCTAACAAAAATAAAACTTACTGTTACTATACTGTAGTGATTGGGAAATGTTTTTGATGGATATACAGGCCTTAATGCACGGGTATATGTTCCGCATTTTCCTGCAAAATAAACCAAAGTATTAATTTTATTATTAAAACACTATAAATCCATGTAAACCATGACAGAACAGACTAGAAAAAAAAAACGAGTGAGATGATTTGTTATTTGAACTCAAGGGACGGCTATCCCTTTTGTTTTGGTTGTATATTGCTAAAGTGCATTTTAGCAATAGCCATTGTCTTAAAAGGAGGGTCTAGTCCCAAAATTACTACTTTCCATAAATGAAGACACGATATAGGTATTATATCCATTTAAGTAAAATATATATTTTCATTCTAAGTAGTAGAACAAGAAGATTCTGCCACATGAGTGAATAAAGTATTTAAAAAAATGTGTAACATTCAATTTATGGCAAAGTAAATATGTCCCTGAGTAATAACATTAATAATATCTCCAGAATTATTCAACTGGTTTAAAAATAACAAAAGAAATTATTGTCCAGATAAGCATTTACATCCTACGGAATATTAGGTCTTTACTATACTCATGACATACAAGTATGCACTACTCACGCAGTTTGCTAATGACAGGAAGGAGTCCCTCCCATGTATGTAAGTATTCTGCCCTGAAGCCATCCAGCGAGAACAGGAGCACGGGGGGCTTTGAGAACCTGAAGAACATTAGAGATAAGAGTACTTTTATAGGACAACAAGGGATGATGATAGGTCAGCATTTTAATAGACAATATCTGTAATAATTAGAAAAATGTAAAAAACATATACAACATAATATGTTAAGGACTTGGCAACCTTCGGTTAGAAAGTATATAAAGCCAGTTAAATGAGTAGACATGACAATTTTACTACGGGATCAGTGAAATCCAAACAATGTTTTACAAGAGCATCACTTACCCAGCAGCTGCCGGTTGACATTGGGAGCATACGTTCAAGCACCCTAATGCATTTTTCGGTGGTTGCTGGATTCAAAATCAAATCCACTGCCAAGTCCTCTAAACCCCTGATTCGAGCTATATCACTGAAAACAACTATAACTCTTTCATGGCCTAAGTTATTTTTGTACCCTAAAGTATAGAGTCTTTTTATCAGGATCCTCCTTCACATGCTAAGGCTACACATACTTATTATGATATGTTGTTTCTTCAGGGCAACTTGGACCATAATCATACATAACACAATAAGTAGTTGGACTAATAATTATATATATATATATATATATATATATATATATATATATATATATATATATATATATATATATATATATAAAATCAGGACACATTTCTTATAATTTTTACCTAGGACTTAATAGTGATCCTGCTTTGCATACCCCATGGATCTCTCTAGAAACTAGAGGTTCTCTCTGATTTATGTTTGTTTTTTGCCATTTATGAAGAAATACATTTTCTTTCATTTACTCTCCTCCTCTCTGATTACACAATGATTAGGAAGCAGGGCTTTGCAGCCCTGTTTTCCTGACCACACTTTTATTATTAGCTTAAGGGTTCAAAGTACACGGACAGTCCTTCCTTTGGTATACGAACACGTAAAAGAATCCCAGCACTCCAAACAGCTTCCAATCCTTATGTTACTTTATTCAGAGAAAGCAAAAAAAAAAAAAAAAGCAACGTTTTGGCCAAACAGGGCCTTTGTCAAGCTAAGGCCCTGTTTGGCCAAAATGTTGCTTTTTTGTTTTGCTTTCTCTGAATAAAGTAACCTAAGGATTGGAAGCTGTTTGGGACCTTCCTGGGAGTTGAGTGCTGGCATACATGATTCCCTACTTTTGTTGGCTAATCACGTGTGTGTATGTGAAGGTATGTTACTGTGTATCTGTAAGTGTTACAGTATGTGTTTCATTGCATATGTGTGTTTATATGTTTGTGTGTGTGTGTTTGTGTGTAGAAGGGGCTAAATCTTGCAGCTTCTTTGTTCACGCCACTGTGTGGTATCAGCACTGACACAGCAGGAAGGGAATACCCAAACCTTTGTATGGTCTTTTAAATCATTGTAAGTTTAATGACGCTTTCACCTAGCTCCATTACACTGAATCTGTCGGCACAGAGCCATCACACACCAGGCCAGACTGTCATGAGATCTCTGTGCCAATGCAAAATAGAAGATACGTAGTACTTTTTCATGATGTAATAGAAAAGAAAATAATAAGAAAATGGAATACTAAAACATTGTATTATAATCTGCAATCCCCACAGATAACCCAAAGACCTCAACTGAAACTATTTTAAGAAGAAAATATATTTTTTAACAGTGGTAGTATGACTAAATGTCCTAGACCTCACCGACTTCTGTGCGACTTGCAGAAGCACACACAATGAACCACATTAGGGGGGGGTTTTCTTGCGAAAGTTGGGCTGGTTGATTTTTATATACTGATAATAGGAAAAGTATGCTTTTATAGTTACTCCAGCTCCTTAGATTTATTACAATTATGCACTAAATTGAGGTTTGGGTCTTGCAGCTTTGGAAAATGACTGACCCCATTGACTTTACTACTTTATTCTTATATATGCCTATACTGACCCTGGTGGACATTGTGGTGTTACAATATCTTCACATACGTCCACATTCACCCAACTTTGGTTTCCTGGAAGACAAAGGAACAAGGAATTATATATATATTATTAGGAGGTTTCATAGGTTTTCACTGGAAAAATTACACCCATAAAGGCTTCTAAAAGTAAAAAAAAAATGTATGAATAAAAGTACACTTTAATACCACCCCACACTTTTACTTAAACTGCAGATGGTGTAAATGGAAATTATATAATAACTCTCTCTACATTAAATCACCATAATAAATATGCTGTCTAGCAAAATGTCCTGAGCTTCTCTGCTAGTAAATGGAAAGGAAAATGCTGAAAACTCAAGTAATCCGTTTTGGTTACATATTAAGCATTAAAACACAGAAAAGCTTTAGTTTACCTCTACAAAGAGAGTCATAATTAACACAGCAGTCCTGCATTTCTTTGCAATCATCTGAACAAGAGCACAGACTCCCTGCTAATCTTTTCTCGCCACATCTTAGCTTGTCACACATCCAAGTACGACCTGGAATAAAACAGTATGTTATATAAAGATTATCTAGGAATTACATGGTAGCAGTTTTTAGCAAAGGGAAGAATTAAAACAAGAGTTTTACTGAGAGGGCAACCTATGTTGAACGTTTACATTTTCTCGGGAGATGAGAAGGACCCACCACCTACCAAGCATTTGTGCACTCTTCCCACAAAATGTATAGAACGGGGAATAGTGACCATAACATGGTTTCCTTTGAGATTAATTCCAAAAAGGGTAACTACTCTGCCAAAACACTTAATTTTAGAAGGACAAACTCTGACAGGCCAAGGTCAACTATGGAATGTATAGACTGGGATGGATTGTTCTCTGGACTAAACACAGAGGACAAATGGAATACTTGTAAGCACAGATTGCAAAATTATACATCCCAATATATACCTATGGGGAATAAATACAAATGAAGCAAATCAAAACCAATGTGGTTTACCAGGAAATAAGAAATAAACTATTGGCATTTAAGCACTATAAAAGCAAGGGATCAGTAGTATCATTTATGGCATACAAAGATGCCAACAAAGCCTGCAAAAAGGCGATTAAAATGACTAAATTGGAAAATGAGAAACTAATTGCCAAGGAGAATGTTGGTCCTTTATTATCTGAAACCGGAAACTTGGTTAGTGAGGACAGAGAGAAAGCCGACATCTTAAATACGTTTTTTTTCTTCTGTTTATACCAAGGAAGAACCAATGACTGAGCCCCTGCTGGCTAATTTTAAGGAGCCATTACAGCCAACATGGGATTGGCTGACGCAAGAAAAAGTGCTCAACCAATTAAATACTGTTAAGGTAGACAAGGCCCCTGGACCGGATGGTATACACCCAAGGGTACTTAAGTTGCTATCTTGATCCATAATCCAATTAGAAGAAGTCAACATGGATTTATGAAAGACAGGTCTTGTCAAACCAACCTATAAGCATTCTATGAAGAAGTTAGTAAAAATATAGATCTGGAGTGCCTCAGGGGTCTGTCCTATGTCCTCTTATTTTTCATTTATTTATAAACGATCTCCCAGGCTGCATTGAGAGCCATGTCACAGTTTTTGCTGATGACACAAAATTAGGCAGGGTAATTCGGGCCAATCTGGATGTCCAGTTGTTCTTATCCAACTACTCCTCTGGCAATTACTAATGTCTGCCATTTCTCCTTCTCTTACAGGTATGACTCACACCTTTTGCCTGAACCCCTCATTTCCTGCTGTTACCCCTGTTTTCCACCCGGTATGACTCACACCTTTTGCCTGAACCCCTCATTTCCTGCAGTTACCCCTGTTTTCCACCCAGTATGTCTTTATCCTGCATGTTTCCATATCTTGCTGCTCTCGAAGGGTTACATTTGGTGCAGTGGCGTTGGCAGGGGGGGCCAGAGGGGGCCATGGCCCCCCCTACATCATGCTGTGCCCCCCGGTGTGCCCCCCCAATTGAAACGCCGTCTTTTTTTTTTTTTTTATAGACCCGGAGGAGAGAGTGAGAGGCGCCGAGCGGTTGCTGAGGAATAAGTTCTCAGCAACCGTTCGGCGCCTCTCACTCTTCTCCGCGACCGCGAGGCCTCTGCCTTGTTTGCAGTGCCCGCATCTCAAGCCGAGCGCCGGTATATGTCATCATATCCGGCGCCCAGCAGTGAAGCCGGCAGAACAAGGAAGACAGAGACCTCGCAATCTCACCGCTGGACAAGCCCAAGGTAAGTGGACTTTAAAAGCGGGGGGTAGAAAGTTAAGAGGGGGTTAGAGAGTCAGAAGAGGTAGATAGGAAATGAGAAGGGGTAGATTGGGAGGGAGAGGGGATAGATTGGGAGGGAGAAGGGGTAGATGGGATAGATTGGGAGGGAGAGGGGGTAGATGGGATAGATTGGGAGGGAGAGGGGGGTAGATGGGATAGATTGGGAGGGAGAGGGGGGTAGATGGGATATATTGGGAGGGAGAGGGGGGTAGATGGGATAGATTGGGAGGGAGAGGGGGTAGATGGGATAGATTGGGAGGGAGAAGGGGTAGATGGGATAGATTGGGAGGGAGAGGGGGTAGATGGGATAGATTGGGAGGGAGAGGGGGGTAGATGGGATAGATTGGGAGGGAGAGGGGGGTAGATGGGATATATTGGGAGGGAGAGGGGGGTAGATGGGATAGATTGGGAGGGAGAGGGGATAGATAGGATAGATTGGGAGGGAGAGGGGGTACATAGGAAAGATTGGGAGGCAGATGTGGTAGATAGGGAGGCAGATGTGGTAGATAGGGAGGCAGATGTGGTAGATGGGGAGGGAGAGGGGGTAGATAGGATAGATTGGGAGGGAGAGGGAGTAGATAGGATAGATTGGGAGGGAGAGGGAGTAGATAGGATAGATTGGGAGGGAGAGGGAGTAGATAGGATAGATTGGGAGGGAGAGGAGGTAGATAGGATAGATTGGGAGGGAGAGGTGTTTATGGGACAAACATGGCGTACGTTCAGCTGTTTGGGGACAAAGTTGACACAATGTGTAATTTGGGTGCTGGTCAGGTTCTATGTGGGCAGTGTGGACACCAGGGCTGGCTTTGGGGTGTGTGACCAGTGATCTATGCCTGTAATTTAGGGGGTTTTATCTATACCTTTAATGCAGAGTTTATATGCAATTTCCAATTGATTTATATCTGCAAAGCTGGGTTTTGTGTCATTCTGTTCACCTGTATCGGCTATATTTCCATACATTATTTATGTTTACCTGCAAATATAGGATTTGCATGTCTTATTCAGTTGATCAATACCTGGAGAGCTGTTTCCGTGTGTTGTTTATTTGATCTATACCTTCAGTGCTGAGTGTACATGTGATTTCCAGTTGATATATACCTGCAATGCTGGGTTTGTGTGTTCTGTTGGTTTATACCTGCAATGCTATGTTTCCATACATTATTTATGTATACCTGCAAATACAAGTTTTTTTTTTTATCTCATTCAGTTGCATATGCTGTTTCCATGTGTTGTTTATTTGATCTATACCTGAACTACAGGGTGTAAGTAAAAGAGCGGTATGGTTTAGTGAATGAGGGGATAAAGGGACTCTGGGGATGATTACAGGGGAGAGGACCTCTCAATGTAACGGTGCAGGACTGACTCTCACGGTCTTCCCCTAATCTGCAGTCAGTGTGGGAAATATTTTTTTTTTTTAGTATGGTAGCGGAGGGAGTGATTGCATGCAAGGAAGCGTTGAGCGGGGCCCAAGGAAATGCTTGGGTAGGGTCCAATTTTTTTTAATATAAAATATATTGGCAGCAGGGGCTAATATTTATTTATATACTGGCAACAGGGTCTAATATTAATATATATTGGCTGCAGGGGCTAATATTAATATATATAGGAAGCAGGGACTAATACTATATATATCGGAAGCAGGGTCTAATATTAATATATATCGGCAGCAGGGTCCAATATTAATATATATCAGCAGCAGGGGCTAATATTAATATATATCGACAGCAGGGGCTAATATATATTGGCAGCAGGAGCTAATATAAACATATATTGGCAGCAGGGGCTAATATTAATATTTATTGGCAGCAGGGTCTAGTATTTATATTCATATTGGCAGCAGGGTCTAGTATTTATATATATATATCGGCAGCAGGGGCTAATATTAATATATATTGGCTGCAGGGGCTAATTTTATATATATATTGGCTGCAGGGACTAATAATATATATTGGCAGTAGGGGCTAATATTAATATATACTGGTAGCAGGGTCAAATATTAATATATATCGGCAGCAGGGTATAATTTTTATGTATATCGGCAGCAGGGTATAATAGAAGTATATATCCGCAGCAGGGGCTAATATCAATATATATCCGCAGCAGGGGTTAATATTAATATATATCAGAAGCAGGGTGTAATATTTCTATATATCGGCAGCAGGTTCTAATATTTATATATATTGTCAGCAGGGGCTAATATTAAAGAATGAGAAATAACCAGTTTAGCTATTATTTTGAAATCATATTTCAATCACGGTCTTTACTTCAAAGGGATGAGTGCATATTATGTAGTTAAAAATGCACGTCTAACGTGTGTGTGTATATATATATATATATATATATATATATATATATACACCGTTTTTTTATTTGCCCCCCTACTTTTGTCCCTGGCCCCCCATGTGCCCCCCCTAAATATGAAAGCTGGAGACGCCACTGATTTGGTGCCCTCTAGTCTAGCTTAATTGCATTTGTTAGCCAAGGTGTGAAACATCTGCCTCCTGTATGCAATCACCTTATCTGACCACTTGTGAGGCAGCCCTATACATTCCTAGGTCTCACTTGGAAACAAGCTTGCTTGGAAATGTAGCTGCTGTGGCCACTTCCCCAGTGGACTCTTCATAAGTGGGCAGTTAAGAGTTACACTGGAGTTAAACTGGAGGGAAACGACATACTTGCGCCGCACCCCTCCTGTGAAATCCTCTTCCCCGTTCCATTCAGACTTTCTGACTCATACGCAACTTTCAAAACCTCTCTGGAAACCCACCTGTTCAGGGATGCATACAACATTCCTTCCCAGTACTCGCAAACATCATCATAATCAAGCCATCAACAGCTTCAACACATCGTCGGAATCAGATCAATTCATCTCCATCCAAGCAGTCCTCTCCTGTTGTCTCACTTCCCCCTCAACCACCGACTAGATTGTAAGCTCGCAAGAGCAGGGCCCTCCTCTCCTTTGCGCCATTTTGTTATTGTATGTGTTTTTGCATGTGAAATTGTTCTACTGACTGTAACAGCGCTGCGGAATCTGCCGGCACCTTATAAATAAATGTAATGTTTCTTCTTTGCAGGAGGTTTTAGACAGAGTTAGGGACTGGCTGTGCAAGTGGCAGATGAGGTTCAACAAAGATAAATGCAAAGTTATGCATCATGGTAAAAATAATAAAATTGCAACCTATACTATAAATGGAATATCCTTGGGGAAAACTACCAATGAGAAGTATTTAGGAATAATGGTAGACAATAGACTTGACAGCAGTGCGCAATGCCAGCAAGCAGCTGCAAGGGCCCGGAACAGGCCTCCCAGTGCGTATTCCGTGTTGAGCAAGCGTGTTCATTGCTGCAGTTCAGAAAGACGTACTACAGACCTCACAAGGTGTATCCATTAAAGCAAAAGTTTACAGGTGGGTTGTACGATTCTCCTAGACTCTGCATTATAAATGGTAAAACTCAATGAGCTCCTTCTGAAAAGTGAAAGGCTGCATTCCCTGCATAATGCATAGTTAAATTGCATAACATGTACATTACAAATAACCAGATTTTTTTTCCTTGCAGGAGAAGCTCACTCCTGTTGATTTTTTAAAATGCATTGTGATCATGTAAACATTTGCTTCATTTGCAAATGTCTTGTTTGGTAAATACAACTCTCACAAGGAAGAAAGGTCTAATCATTAATGCATTCTTGAAAATATTAATGGTGGCCTGTACTGAAAATGTAAAAGTTATTTATTTCCTTTGAAATGCCATTACCATAGAGTGTCTTTTTCTTACCTGGCTGTATGCAGACATCCTGATAATCTAAACAGCAGTTTCCAAGCTCCACACAACCAACATCACAACGGCAGCTTCCAAATTTTCTTTCAAAACATCGATTTTTGCAACTGTTTACTAGAATTGTAATAATGCTTGTTAATATGCATACTAACAAAACAGTTACATGTCTAAACATCAATTGAAATGGGAACTTTTATAAGTACAAATGATTTAATGAATATGCTTTTTTAAAATGTATTTTATTTTAGTAGTGTTGGTGGTTGAACATCATGGTGGTCCAGTGGTGATTTCCATTTAAAAAAGCCCACAAGCCTGTTCAGTCTGCGATGTCACTCACCAGCACAAGAGCCATTGTTTCTCGCATGACGTGTACCACAACATTGTGTGAGGCACCAAAAGTGAGGTCTAATGTACAACAACTTATGCACATTTCTAACAGGGTTGTGCTAACCTTCTAGAGGACAGCAGGTTAGCCTCTTCCTAAAAGAACCAGGTTTACCTGCCTAATGTGCTTTGTTACATTACTCCAAATATCCTGTAACTCATTACTGTCGGTGGTTACAATCTGCAACTGCTGTAAGTCCATCAATTGACTTGAGCAATAACCATACCTGGGAACTCTCCGGGTTTGAATCCTCCGGGTCGTGGGAGCGGGATCTGTGCACACGCCCTGCTTCCCGCCCATTTTCCCTTGAAATAGGGGTGTTTCCAGCAGATGTCAGCAGGAACACCCCTAACGTCAGATGGACCTCCTCCTGATGACAGGGGACCTCCCTTAGATGTCAGCGGGACCGCCCACGGACATCAGTGGGACCGCCCACCGACATCAGTGGGCAGTCCTGGCCGCGTCCCACAAGGGAAGGCTCCAGGTTAGCCTGAGGCCAAAAGTTCCCAGGTATTGCAAATTTGCAAAATGTTGTCATCTTATGATAGCTGCTTGGTCCTCAATTGCTTCAATGGTGTATGGCCTCACCATGTATGATGATGCTATTTAGAATATTGGAGCATCAGAGGAAAAATCTTCATCCACATATCAGTCTGATCCTGTCTAAAAGGGCAGAACTAAAATGTGAGGCAAATTTTCTTCTACATGAGGGGACCAACAACCCCAGGTGTACGTTTCAGCCTTCATTGGCCTTGTCAATGGGGTATGGCAGGTATCTTTATTTGGGGCATGGAAGCTGTGTTTAGCCATTCCCCTTTCCACACCCTATTCCCCTTCTACTCCCAGAACATTTGAAGCTATCTGGAACTAGCCATGCACATGTCTATGGGTGCCCTTGAGTATAGTTATCCTATTTTTTTGCAATGGCACTCCTTCTAAAGAGGGACAGCTCCAGGTACCCTACCATTGGATGTTCCCAGGTATGGAGATTATTTTGGAGACTTAATGAGATTTTAAGTGTTTTAAAGGCACACTAAAGCCATCTTGTGCACTTTAATGTATACTATATAATAAAGCCTGCTGTATCTCAGAAACAGTGGACTGGATGATAATTCTAACATGATAACATTTGGAGTATGAACTGTTTCACTTGAGGGTATCAAGCAACCCAGAGTGAGAAATAATTTTGACTTTGACTACCTTTTCAGCTGACATAAAATTGTCTATGATTTAATACTAGTTGGGACAAATATATTCCAACCTCACTTAAAGTCAGAGTTTTGTTTATGCTCATTGCAAAACTTAAATGTACTGAAAAATGAGGGTGCCAAATCGGCACGTATCCATGCTACTGTAAACAGCAGTGTCGTCAGTCACATGTTCTGTATCATTTAGATTTCCAGACATTTGCAATAATGCACTGCATGTACAGTGGTGAAAAAAAGTATACCCTCATTCTGGCTTTATTTTTGTTGAAAAAATCATGACAAAATGTAATATGTGCTGTTGTTCATCTGAGGTTTTAATTTCCTAATTTTTAGACCTGTAAAGGAACAGATGACTAGCCTAAGGGCAAACCGCGGTATAATGCCAGTAAAATTTGCTCTTCCTTTTGAAAACAATGCAGTGACATACTGCCTTACTCAGTTAGTTACCCAAGTCTGTCTTATTATAGAGATGAAAACAGAAATAATTTTTTCCCAGTGCAAATTCATGTAGGTATTCACGAGAATCCACTGATTTAAATTTGCGCTCACCTCAAGTTACTTGTCTTGCGTGGAAACATTCAGCCAAAAGCACCAACGCTTATCAGTATGCACATGCTTGCTATTCTTACCACCAGCCAGTGTCATCGCTGGTTTGATCAAGAGCTCCAAGGAGGTCTAGCACGATCTCCAAAGTGAATGCACAGAAAGCACTACTGGCTTCTTCTAAAGGTGAGTAGCTTTATTTTTTTATTTACAAGTCAAGAATTTTAAAAGTACTTAATATACATTCTTCATTGGCAGTGCTGTATGAAATGCTAGACTTGCTGTCTCAAAACAATATTTTTAATGCAGGCTGATATTACTCTAATCTAGTAGGCATACCGGGAAAATTTCACTTTCCTGGGGCTGCCTTACACATGCTAGCGGCAATCCGCTAGCAGCAGGCTGTCAGGACCACGGCCGCAACAATCAGGGCCATCAGGCAGCCTCCGGTCCGGCATGTACTTTAGCATTACTCCCCGACCGCAAAGCAAGTTGCTTGATTGGTTTGCAGTCACTGTCAGCTCCTAGTGGGAGGTGAATAAAGTTTTTCTCTTATTGCTCCTCCCCTCTTCCTGTTGCAGCCCGCGGACAGCCTTTCCACTCCCTCATCTTTTCTGAGGTTATTTTTGGGTCGCGTCTTAATGACCAAAGACAAATGTGGGTCCTGAGGATACACGGGTTGAGAACCAGTTTTACAGCAGTAGGACTTCCACCAGACTTAAGCGAATATGCCACTGGCTGCTAGCACTAATTTTGCCAGAAAGGCCATGTAATACCTGTTTGTAGAAGATACATTAAACTTTGCTATATAAACACTTATCATATTTTACTATAATTCACTGGTGAAAATATGAAAATATCAACTTCTCAGTAATTTGTCTTTATATGCTACATTTTATTAATTTTAAGGCGCAAAACATAGTCGTGGAAAATGCGAGATTAATGTAAATAGCATTTTTGTTTACCTTCTTTTGAACAGCTTGGTTTAAGTCCGAATATACAGCCAAGGATTGCAGTTAACAAGCACACACAGATAACCTAAATTGAATAAAGGCAGATAGTGAGGATTTGCATGTAGTCATTACACAGATTACTAAAATAAATTTATGTTAAAGGCAGCGTCTTATGGCAAAATAATTACTTTTCTTTGCTCCTTAAATACAGTACTGTATACAGTTATGAAGTTTAGCATTGATTTTCTTTTATTTTGTCCCAATAAACCTTGCAGACCAAGATGTTGCCATTGTTGTCAGTCATGCAATAACTTGAGTTACACTCCATGCTCAATCACCACACTGAGCTGTTTTTTTATGGCAATGCTAATAAAGCCCACTACAGAGACCTCCGTAGCCTTTAATTAGTCAGAGGGTCACACCGGTACTGCCTGAACACATACTCATGACAAAGATGCAGCTGTCTGAACATACTATATTTACTTTGTAGAAGAGGAGGAGAGGAGGTACCCCAGGTCAAGGAGAGGTCCTGAAAAGAGGATTCTTGAGAACCAATTGAGGCATTACCTGCCAGAACCTGTGTATGCCAACTGATGGAATTCTGGCTTAGCTCAGTCTGGCAGGGCATCTTAAATTAGTGGATGTTTAGGCTGGTGAGTATGGGCCAATGAAGTATAGGACAGATGGAAGTTAGGCTTTTATTACATTATTTAAAAAAAAAAAAAATTTAAGTGGTAGGTTCAGCCTCCAATTCTGTAACAGACTTGTTTGATTCGTACTAGCCGCAGCAGAAATGAGCTTGTCTCCCCCAGTGCCCATCTCTTCCCAGGCAGCAAAGCCTGAACCCCTATTTTTCTCCCTGTCTTGTAAAATGGATCTAACAAACACAAGACCTCAACATATTTGTGTGTTTCTGTAAAGGAAGCCTATCCTTATAACAACCTGAAACCTCAAATGTTGTTGTTTTCCTCGCAGGAAATTTCTGGGGAAGGAAACCCATAATTTCTTTGCCATCCGCTAATCTCTGGGTAGAACGTTACTTTATATAAACTGCCAGAGTTTAAAATGGAACACAACAAATCTGTATAGATGGATGCCAATCCAGAATAAACAATTAATAACTAGCGCGGATATGATAATGTTATATAAATATGTACAGGGCCCATACAAAGGGTTCTCTAAAGACCTGTTCATTAATAGAACATTACAAAGGACAAGAGGTCACCCGCTAAGACGTGAAGAAAGGAGATTTAGTCTACGACAGTGAAGGGGATTTTTTTACAGTAAGGACAATAAAAGTATGGAATTCACTGCCTGAAGAGGTGCTGCTAGCAAATACATTAGATGCCTTTAAAAGGGGCCTGGATACTTTTCTAATGAAAGTGGGGGTGCGCAATTTGTATCGCCCGCCGCCCGGGACATGCAGTTCCGGGCGCTGGGCAGGTGATCCTCCTCTCTGACAGCCGGTGGACTTCTGCATGATGCGCGTAGACAACCTTCTGGTGCTCCCCGGGGGAAGTGGCCAGCAGTGGCAGAGGTTGTCTACGCGCATTGCGCAGACGTCCACCGGCTGCCCCCGCTAGACACCAGGGAGTCTGGGGATGCATTGGTAAGTCGTGGGGGGGGGGGGTTGGGTGGCATATCTCAGGAGCATAGTGGCATATCTAGGAAGCAGAGAAGCATATTGGGGGACATAAAGCATATCTGGGGGGTGGAATGGCATATCTAGGGGGCAGAGTGGCATATCTATAAGTAAGGTGCATTATGAATTAAGGGGGGGGTCCTTAAAATGGCTTTTTCCATATTTCTGTTAGATAGATACCAAAAATGTTAAAATACACGTATCCATGTTTATTAGATAAAATACTGGTTTACCATACCACTAATGTGTATTTTTTCTTTTAAAATATTTTTTTCTTTAAAATAGCACCAAACTTTAAGGGTGCGGCCTATAATCGGGTGCGGCCTATAATCAAGCCAATACGGTATATATATATATATATATATATATATATATATATATATATATATATATATATCATTGTCCAGTTCCACTCCAGCACTGCAGTCTTCAAAACTGCATCACCTACCTTCACAAATAACACGCTTTGTATCTGAATCCAGTCTCACGTTATTTAAAAGTTTCAATGACTGACCCCAGCTATAAACTGATTTTCAGGATTACGCTCATGTTACTGCCAAAAACAAAGTGCAGTTCTAGGAAATGTAGTCAGAATGCCACAACAGCAGTCATTTATGTTAGACACAGCATAGGTCTTGCACGTTAACCCTTTTGCTATGGGGAAAAACAGAAACATCATGGCAATATCTCATTTTACCACTATAATATTCTCAAACAGCAACATGTAAAAAGTTCATTATGTATATAAACAAATATATATTTCTTAGCTTTTTATATTGAAAAAAAAAAAATTTTAAAGAGGGAAAAACACAGTTTATGCCTCTTTTCACTTTGATCCCCACTGCTGCTGATAACACATTGATCAGTAGGCAGGGCTCCATTGCGCTCCACTTCTGAGTGCCTGTGATCAGCAACAGGGAAGCTCATCCCCTGTGAACTTCTGGGAACCTTTTCATTTTCAATCTTTCCAGTAAAAAATGCCAGAATTTCCGCTACATGGAATCGGTCAGTATGACCCTAGTGATGTCAGGTATTTTCCAAGACTTTTAAAAGGAGTATTATACCTACTTAGTGTCACAGTACATGTTTTCAATGCACATAAAGATGTATTATTCAGCCTGAAAAAATATATTGACTAGAGTTATATTAAATATATCCACTGAAGCAGAAGTTGGAAAATTCCCTCCCTTAGCAGCTGTAGGAGTAGAGAGCACACTGGCTACGGATAAAATTATAACGTTGCCTTCTCCTACATTATACTTCATTTGTTTGAAGAAGAATAATAATAATCTTAGCAAACAAATAGATGTTTCTGTTTGAACATTAAGAACTTTTTTTGAAAATGTAAATAATTGTATTGTTAAAAAGGTAATAGGTAGCTAAGTGATACAAAAAGCTAAGAAGGTGATGCGTCCCCCTTTAAAAAAAGGCAAAAAATGTATCACATGTCCTTCTTTAACAACATATAATAAACCTGAACACTGGCTACATGAAAGATCTTGCTACAGTTTTTATATTTTATACCCATGCTCCAAGCGTTTTATTTAATGAGTAATTTCACATTCCTAACACATGTGTAATATCCCCTAATTTGTATTTTGCATTTCAAGACAATGACCAATGATGGATTCATTCTCACATTATTTTTTTAACAGGCAAATTCTGCCTTTTAGTAGAGCAGCAAACTACAAAATGATTATTTTTTTGTCTAGTAATCCAGATGCCAACAGAGATGTCACTTCTACATAAAACTATATTTTTTTTTTTTTTTTTATTTTTTTTTTTTAATTTACTTTATTATATCACATATGTAAACAAACAAACATAAGTAATATACAAAAGTGTGGCACCGTGGCTCATTTCTATAACAGCACACTGTACAAATATAGGTACTATATTAAGCTAGAAAAGTCACGGTCACACTTAATGGCTATAAAAAAGGCCTAAATAATTAAATGGTCTTTAGGCCTCTCAATCACATCAACATACACACCAATCATTCCCAGAAGGAGCTCAAAATTCATAATATTTCAATCTAATACACTTCTGTTACTAATATTCTTATTTATTCTTAATAATTCTATTTTTATAAATTTATGTAGTAGGATATTTATTTAACCAGGGTTTCCAAATCTTCTTAAACTTATGCATTCTCTGTTGTGTTTGAAAAAAACCTTTTTCCATTAAATGCTGATACTTTATTTGATTAATAACAGAGTCAATAGATATTGTAGTTATTTGTTGCCACTGCCTCGCTATACTTATCTTCATTGCCATAAGGCACTGTATTACTAGGGATCTTTGATTAACTGTTAAGTTAGTCATACCTAAATGCAATAATGCTTTATCTGGTGTCAAATTAATATCATTTCCAATAATTGTAGATATTAATACAGATAGATCCTTCCACGATTCTACAATACATATACAGTCCCACCATATGTGTCTAAAGGTTCCTTGTTCTTTATTACATCTCCAACATAGTGGAGAATATTTTTGGTGGTATTTAGCTAATTTAATCGGAACCAAGTACCATCGAAACATAATTTTATAATGTGTTTCAATAATATTTAGACAATGGAAAATTTTATTTATTTCCAATAAACTATTTATCCATTGAGTTTTGTCTGGTTGAATATTGAGGTCCTGGTACCACATATACATTGCATTAATACGAATTGGAGACTCCATTTCTTCGATCAGTAAGTAGCACCTCTTTAGGCACCTGGGAATTAATTCAAGGGAGAATAGTTCATTAAACTGAGAACATATTTTAGGTGTATTACCAGAGTATAGATTTGACCTTATGTAATATCCAATTCTTATTACGTTATAAAATTCGGTATCATCAATGTTAAACTCGTCACAGAGTTGTTGGAGCGGTTTTAGATCCTTCAGGAATAATATATCTTTTATACGTTTATTTCTAAATCCACTCCAATTTCTAAGACTCAAATGAGGGATATTAACTTGAAGTATCTCTAATGGGGCTAAGGGTGTGATTTTATTTTTCATACCTATACCACGTTTAAATGCGTTCCAGAATTCCATTGTACTCTTAATTGTAATAGGGAGATCTTTAGTCACTTTGATTGATCTATCATGGCATTGCCATAAAAGGCATTCTAAGTTAGTCATTCCAATTATTTCTTGTTCTATTTGGAACCATGTTTCATTGTGACTATATTTATATTGTAATTTTAAAGTGTGAGTTAACATACTGGCTTGTACATATCTCCCCAGATTTGGGACATTAAAACCTCCATTTCTTTTACTCGCATATAGGATTTTTTTTGAGATTCTAGGTTTTTTCTCCGCCCATATAAATCTTTCTATATTCTGTTGAAATAATTGTATCCAAGGCATAGGGAGCCTAACTGGTATCATCTTAAGTATGTACAGCCATTTAGGGATTATATACGATCTAACTATATTCATTCTCCCTAACCAAGATACAAATAGTCCCTTCCAATCCGAAATATGCTTCAGTAATTCATCTCGTAATTTATTATAGTTAATCTCAATAATATTACAAATTTTAGTTGGAATTATAATTCCTAAATATTCTATTTTATCAACTCCCCAGACAAAGTCATATTCTTCCTCCAATTGAGTTCTAATAGGTTCTGAAATATCTACCATCGTAACTTGAGTCTTGGTTGTATTAAGTTTATAATTGGATAATCTACCAAAGGTTAGAATTTCTCCCATTAGTATTTTTAGAGTATTCAGTGGATCGTATAGAGAGATCAAGACATCATCTGCATAAAGACTAATTTTATTTTCCATATCACCTATTTTAATTCCCTGTATATCTATATGATTCCTAATTCTGGTTGCAAGAGATTCAATTGTAAGTATATATAATAGGGGTGCTAGGGGGCAACCTTGCCTAGTACCATTATAGATACTAAACCATTGCGAGTTAAATCCCTGGCCTATCACTCTTGCAGTAGGTTTTGTATAAAGAGACATAACTGAATCTATAAACCCTTCTCCAAAACCAAATTTCCACAGAGACTCTTCCATAAAGCTCCAATTGACTCTATCGAACGCCTTTTCGGCGTCGAGGGCAAGGAAAACAGCTGGAACTTTATTTGATGTTACATATTCTACTATATCTATAATTTTACGAGTATTATCATTTGACTGTCTTCCTTTCACAAACCCGGTCTGGTCTCTATGTATTAACTGTGGGATTACAGTCTTCAAACGTTCAGCAAGAATAGCTGAGTATATTTTCGTGTCTGTGTTAATAAGAGATATCGGTCTATAATTAGATATTAATGTGCTATCTTTTCCGGGTTTTAAGATCGGGATAATAGATGCCTCTAGCATACCATTTGGAAAACATTTGTTAGACTTTATTTCATTGAAAGTATTAGTTAATTGAGGTACTATTTGTTTTATAAGTTTTTTATAAAATAAGGCTGTAAATCCGTCCGGTCCGGGCGCTTTATTGTTCTTTAATGCCTTTATTGCTCTATGCACTTCATTTTCTTTAAATTGCGCGTCTAAAAATTCCATTTGATTCTCAAATATTTTTGGTAGTCTAATAGATGAAAGATATTCCCTAATAATGTCTCTATCATGGATCTGATTAGGTATGTTATATAAAGATGAGTAAAAGGAAGCAAAAACCCGGGCAATCTCCTCAGGACTATATACATAATTATTTCCATCTTTAATTTTTAATATTCTAGCTCTTAAATTGCGTCTCTTTAGTTGATTTGAAAGCATTTTATCTGCTCTATTCCCTACATAATAAAATTTTTGCTTCATTTTAGTTATATTATAATTAGCTTTAGAGATAAGCTCTTCTTTAATTTCTTTTTCAATTTTTTCCATATTCATTATAGATACGTTATCAGGAGATTCCTTACATTTTCTTTTTAAGTTGTTTAGAGATATATACAGATCTGATAATTTATTCTTATTTTTAGTTCTTAATTGTGCAGTCTTTTGGATTATTAGCCCTCTCATCACACATTTATAAGCCCCCCAGACATTTCCTAGGCTCACTTCATCAGTCAGATTTTCTAGAAAATATTGTTCAGACTTCTGTAACAAATATTCACATGACTCTTTAGATGAAAAAAATGTATCTGCTAGTCTCCAAGGTCGGGGACTCGGTCTATATTTCTTATTAATTTCTAAACAGACAGAATCATGGTCCGACCAAACAATATTATTTATAGTAATATTTTTACAATCTTTCAATGTTTCAGCATTGGTCAATATTATATCTATCCTTGAGAAGCATTTGTGTCTATAGGAGAAAAAGGAAAAATCTATATCATTTGGTCGGATAGTCCTCCATACATCATATAATTGAAATTTTCCTAATATATCTCTTAGCGCTCTTGAGAGCGTATCTTGTTTGTAGTTATTCGTTTGATTTTTACTTCTCCTATCTATTTCAGGGTCTATTACACAGTTAAAATCACCCAAGCATAAAAAAGTGCCTTGTATATATTTTTGTATTGTCTGTAGAGTACCATTAATAAAGTGAGTCTGCTTTGAATTAGGTGCATAAATATTAAGTATAGAAAATAACCTATCATCCAATTTACATACAATAAAGGCAAATCTAGCTTCCGTATCCTTATGTGTGTAGATAGTCTCAACCTTAATATTGTTAGATACAATTATAGCGACCCCTCTTTTCTTTTTATGAGATAAGGAAGAAAATTCTATCAATGAAAATCTTTTATTAGTTAACCTATGTATATCCTTGTTAACCATATGTGTTTCTTGTAAACAGCAGATATCAATATGTTCATTAATCAAATAATTATATAGAGAATGCCTCTTTTGTGGGGAATTAAGTCCCTGTACGTTTAACGTAATAATCTTCATCAAATCCTTCATAGATAGTAACTACATATCTCTCTTACAAAAGAATTAAGGCTCCACAATCTATATTTCTTCCATTCATACACATTCATACCACCCAGACATTCATTAGTAGACTTCAAAGTACTATGTAATAATCGAAGATATAAACTTATATCCTCCGATATCATAGTACGTCTATTTACAGATGAGGATTCGGCGCGAGTGGAGTAGAGAAAAAAGAAGAAGAAAGAAAAAAAAAAAAAAAAAAAAAAAAAAAAAAAAAAAAAAACTATCTATTACTAAAGAATTAATAAAATTATCTCTTAATACAGTGTCCTTTTGTGATACTATCTATCAGTGTTAAAAAAGAAATTGATAAAATTATCTTAATCAATAATAATTCATTATATATTTGTGATTATAATACTATCAGTGTTAAGAAAAAAATTTAATAAAATTATCTTAATCAATAATAATTCATTATATATTTGTGTTTAACATGTGCATAATTATATTTAATAAATATTTCTAACATGATCCAATGATATGATCCACTAAGGTCAATTCATCAATTTCACCAACAGATACATAAACTAAAAAAAAAAAAAAAAAAATTTTACACTATCCCTGTAGTGCTGTCTACCAGTGTTAATAAAAAATTAATAAAATTATCTCTTATGTGTTCAGTGCTAATTAATATATGCTTGTGTTTAATTATATAAGATACACTTTAACATGTGCATAATTATATTTAATGATAATAAAATTATAAAAAAAAAAAAAAAAAAAAAATTAAAAAAATAAAAAAAAAATTTAATACTATATACTTGTGATGCTATCTATCAGTGTTAATAAAAAATTAATAAGGTTGTCTTAATCAATAATAATTCATTATGTATTTATGTTTTTGTATATATAAATATATGTGTTTTAACATGTGCATAATTATCCAATGTTATGACACTAAGGTCAATTCAGTGTTAATAAAAAATTAATGAGGTTATCCTAATCAATAATAATTCATTATGTATTTGTGTTTTTGTATATATAAATATATGTGTTTTAACATGTGCATAATTATCCAATGATATGACACTAAGGTCAATTCACCATAGTGTTAATCTGTGTGTGCGTTATCAATATATATGTATTACTATATATACTATATATATTGCTGTCTTTATATAAAAAAAAAAAAAAAAAAAAAAAAAAAAAAAAAAAAAAAAAAAAAAAAAAAAAAAAAATATATATATATAAATTGTCATTATTACTACCCATGCTTAATGCCTATTTTGAGTTATCGATTAGCCATTGCCTTGCTTCTTCCATAGATGTCAGCCTAATTTCCTGATTATCTAGTCTTATAATCAGTTTAACTGGAAAGCCCCATTTATATCTAATATTTCTATCCCTCAGGGTTTTAGTTATTTCTTGAAAAGTTCTTCTTTTTTGCCTAGTAGCCATTGAGAGATCCTGAAAAAAAATAATATGTTTAAATTTTTCTAGTTTTGGGGTATAGACATTTGAAATGTTCAAAATTCTTTGACGCATATAGAACGAGGAAAATCGTATGATAATATCTCTTGGCTTTGATTCCGGAATATTTTTTGGTTTTGCGCATCTATATACTTGTTCCATAGCGATTTCCTTATCAAAGTCTAGTATTCCCATATCATTAAATAGTTCTTTCAGAAAGAGTCTTATTTGATCTGATTTTATCTCTTCTGTTATTCCTCTCAATCTCAGATTTTTTTTGCGGGATCTTTCTTCAGTCTCATTAAACTTTTGTTCTAGCATAGATATCTGGTTTTCTTTTTTTTTAAGTTCTTCCCTTACAGTTCTTATTTCATATTCTAAATGATCAGATTTTTGTTCGAATAATTTGAAGTTATCTTCAAGTTTTTTAAATTCATTTTTCCATTCATTATTTAATTTCATTATCTCTTCTTTAAATGAATTTAATTGAGTTTCCATGCAGTGTTGAAGATAATCTCTGGTAATCATTTGAGATTTTTGTGAACTTGGGCTGAGAGATTGTCTATGTGAATCATCTATGGTAATATCTGGTAGGTATAGTGACTCCTCCATGTTTTTAGGGGGCTGTGGGGAGAACAATGTGTTGATCTTTTTTTCTTTTTTTGGATCAAAATCGCGTTTTTCCTTTCTTTTATATCTTGCATCATCTTTTTTAGAAGCCATTTTGATTGTTAATTATCGTTTAGCCAAATAGTTCCACTTGTTCCACTTATTCCAATTGTAAGCTTCAAGTAGTATGGTATATAAAGTGTATGTTATCACTTAGACAATAAAATCCAATGCAATTCAACTTTAAGACTTCAGTTAGATTACATTCTCTCTGTTGGATTTACGTCCTCATTGTGCAACTTAAGGCTTTAGAAAATTATGGCGTGTATTATCGCTTAGTCATTAAGGTCCCATGCAGTCTCTCTGGTATTGCTTTAAGGCTTCAAGCAATATATTCGTTAAAGTCCCATACAGTCTCTTTGCTATGATGATCTTAAGCTTCAAAAGCTACAATTGTTATGCAACTTTAAAACTTTAAGGCTTCAATCAATATAGCATTTATAGTGATTCAATCAATAAATTCCAATGCAGTCTCTCTGCTACATTTACATTCTCATTATTCGCTTTTAAGGCTTCAGTGAGTATACCATATAAAAGAAAAAAAAATTAATTCTTAATTCAAATCTTCAGCCTATTTTGCTATTGTCTCCAGCCCGATGCAGATCAACCAAACTTCCAGCGAATCAGAATACTGTTCCCCCTCTTGTCTTTCCCGTCTCCACTGTAAATTCAGCTGGTGACAGATAGTTTTTTTTTTTCAGGAGCCACCACACAATTAACCGGCACATAACCGGCTATCATACCGCCATAGCAAACTGTCTACCGTGTCAGCGTTCTCAGCAGACTCCCGTGTCAGCGTTCTCGGCAGGCTTCCGTATCAGCGTTCTCAGCAGGCTTTCAAGTCGGCGTTTTTCGGCTTTCTCTGCGTTCTCGGCATTCTCGGCGTTCTCGGCGTTCTCAACGCTCTCGGGCAGCCGCGTGGTCACCTACTCCACTCCACCTCGCCCGTACCTCCTACGCACCTCCTCTACGTGTGTATCACGTCATCACCCCGGGACCGGCCACCCCAAAACTATATTTTTTTAAAAAAAAATATTCACTAATGGGAGTGTTGTGGTATCAACTCACTCACTTCACTACTTATTATGAAGGGCCAAACTCTTTTGACAACTCTCCGTTTAGTGCATAGACTCTTAAGGGGAGGCTGTGGGCTGCTAGAGAGTTGATATCACTATATATATGTATTATCCAGGACATAAGCCAGATGACAAAAGACTGATACCTTTATTGAAACCAGTTTTGGAACTGCCTTTAAGATTCATGGTCAACATTTTGAATCCTTATGTCTTGAAAAAGAAATCCAGAAATGTTTCAGGAAATGCATCATTTTGTAGTCTGAGTTTTTCTATTTATTGGTAAAGTACGAAGCGTGCTGTCAAAATATTTGAGGATGCACAACAGTTCACAATTTCTCTCCCAACCAGAGTAACCAATAGATATATTTTTAGCCTTCAGCCACAAAACCACATTTTCTCTTGATGATAGTGCTTTTGTTTTAACTAACCACTGAAGTCGGAAGGAAACATGAGGAACACCGTGGGCCATACCAGAGGTTTGTGTGGGTGTCGGGGTGCCAAATAGACAAAATAGACATTAACATAACCACACAAAGTCAATGCACGGGCATTTCTTGCCTAAAAAACAGTGCTTTGTGATGATAGGTAAATATAAACAAAGTCAGTATGTTTTTATCGGGGCTGAGTGTTTTGATTTGGTTTCCTAAACCCAAAGTGAACCCAAGATCAAGTACCTTGGTCCTAACAACTTGGAAGGACCATGCATAGGTAAATGCAGAATGCATTCAAACCTCAACCCCTCAAAAAGTCAGCTTCATTTTCATGTGAATTAAAGTAAATGCATGCAGTTAGAAAAAGAGACTTCTGTCCCATTTAAGTCTTCCTCTGACTGCCTCTACTGAAATTGCCAAGCATTAACATGTAAACTTCCCCTATGCTATGTGAAAACTGAGTCCTGGGAAAAAATGAATATATATATATATATTTATTTTTAATGTACGTATTCATCATATTCATGATATTTGTTAAAATATGTGTAAACACACCACTACAACATAGTTTACCATTGTTTTTAGCAGGTATAATGCAGAAGCTGATTTAATGTCCATTTGTATGCTGTGTGAATGACAAATGCAAGTACTCCTTATACACACGTCCTTTTGAATAAACAGTAAATCAGACCAGAGCATCCGAACTATCTTGAATTTTCATAGTGAGTCCTGGTGTTCACTAAAATATGGATGCGAAATGTTTATCCTGTTCAGCAAACACATAATAAGGTATAGCTAGTGTCTCTTTAAGACGTTGATAGGTAATTTGTTTTGATAAGTAACAGAGATAGTGTAGCTCTTGGGGGGAAAAAGTTTTATCAAAATGTCTATCATTAGAGAATACCGCTATGTTCTGTTTAACTGTCCCTTAAAGGGGAACTCGTTACAACCTGCCCAAAGTGTTTTTTTTAGTAAAGCTAAAATACTCTGAGGCATCTTTCCTCATGACCTAGAAGCCTTCTGAAACCCAGAACACTGCAGAGATGATGTTGCAAGCAACATAGTGTGCGTCATTATTGCGGAAGTACGGAGGTCTAGTATTGCTAAAAAGGGGCGTCTAGCATTATCGGAGGTCTAGAGAGAGAAAGACTGTAAAGACTGAAGAAGTAGCAGCCTGTCATTTATGCTGAAAAATAAAAAAGTCCATAAAGTTCAACCTTGCTGTTGATCCAGAAGAAGGCAAAAAAAAAAAGGAAGCATTTTCCAATTGCTCCCAAAAAATGTTTTTAAGTCACTGGATAAGCAAGCTATAATTAATTGTACTTATAACCAATTATATTTTTATAATATATTTGCTAAAAATATATCTAGTACATGTTTTAAGATATCAGTTGAACTAAATTCCACATATTTATTGTGTTTCATTACTTTGAAGAAGACAGTAAACAGATCCTAAAATATTTTTAATAATGGTAAAGGCACGTCTGCACGTTGAGGTTATTATTAAATTTATCAGGTATGCAATGGGTATGTGCGTTGGACTATAGTTCATGATGCCTGTTTTCAGCCTGCTATTGATACTTAGGAATTATATGCTGATGCCCCTTGATATGGAAGAATTTAGGGAAAACTTGTGTTTGGTTTATTTGAATTATGTTCTTGGAAGTCTTTCCCCTCACCATAAGAAAACAATTCCATTGTCCCCTGGAGTCTTTATCTGGATTTTATCACTCTGTCCCTGGAATCCCCAGATGGTTTGGTGTCACTTATTTGCCTTTAGCTATCAATTCCAAAAACCTCTTTTATTCCATAAACCTGTACTCATTTTATATATATATATATATATATATATATATATATATATATATATATATATATATATATATATATATATATATATATATATATACACACACACATATATTCACAGCTTGTGGCCTATATCAATCCAACCTGCGTTCATGCATCTGCACATATAAACATGAGTTCATACGAGTGAACTCTCCAAACCTCACCCAGAGTTGTATACCCAGTAGCAACATAATAATGCAGAACAATAGCTTTGACCTTGTACAAGGTTCAGACCGCACAACTGAATTGTATGTAAGTGTAAAAAAAAAAGGGTGACCTGTTTACCAATTCAATTCTTTCAAGCATCTCCTTGCTCTGTGATACATTGATACAAAAATATTAAATATAAAAATATCACCACTATTCTTTATCTTTTTAGAAATTGCAACATTTGAGTAAGCAATCCCTTGGAAACAAGTGAATTATAAGTAACATATAACTGAATAAAAACACATGGAAAACTTTCACTTTTCAGTTCTTGATCTGCTGTCAACTAAATCTGCTAAGATCCTTATAGTAACATAACTGCTTGCGGCTGAGAGCTTGTGCTTACTCACCTTTAGTAATAGGATCAGCAATCTGCCATGTGAGTTTTTTAAAGTGCACTATTATCACAGTCATGAAATTAATCAAAATGGCAAAACACTCCTGAAATAGTACACCCCCCCCAAAAAAAAATAAAAAAAAATCAATAACAGTTTCAGAACTAATTTGAATAGCAAAGGGCAGCTCTCAAAGTCCAGTCTATCCAGGAAGAAATACATCAGCCGAATGAAGCTGCACAGTCATTCCTTTAATGAATGTAGTGTCAGAAGCTGCACCATATGGAAGATCAGAAACTAATCTGGATTAGACCCTAACAGTAAAGCACGTTATCCCAAGCGCTTTATTGCTGTATGCTACACAAAGCCCATGTGACTGTAAGCAATGAAGGCAATTCTCTGCTCACAGGATAATGAAGGAGATCCTCTTACCAAAGACACGACCTTCCACTTGCCAGATTTCTTCTCTTTTGTGTTTTGAGCTGCCCTTGTGGGTTCCTCTGAGATATCCAAAGCATTCAGCATGGGCTCTGCCTGCATCTCTGTGGCCCCATTCCTTCCCTCCATGCTGTACTCTGTTACTAAATGATCAGAGCAGGCAGGCAGGCAGGCACTTTCCCCTGTTACAGCCTTTTGTCACGCCTGCTTCCTGGAGTAGCGCCATACGCATGTTTCACTATACACTCTGACTTCATATCACACTCCCAAGCAAGGAACGCATCCCCCATCATTCACTCACTCACTCAGCTGTTATAAGTAGCAGTAATTAAAAAATTCTTCTTTATTGTTTTGTTAGCATCTGCAAATATACTGCATTCCACTTTTCCCATTTATGATTCATATCAAAAGGTGGTTAGAAATCTTCATACACCATGCACAGCAATCTAACCTTACAGGGACACTCCAGCCATCATTTGCACTTTAATGCATATAATAGCTGCTTGGTACTTTTAAATGTTCATGGTGTTCCTTTTGCAAATGCATGGGGGATTGGTCAGAATGCCCCCCATATGCATTTGCACTGTACTCCAGCTATTTTACATGCTGGAAATGACTGATTATATCTTACTGCAGTAATATCAGCGGTGGCCACAGTTGCTTAATGTAAAAGTACATTCAACAGACTTCCGATGTTTGAGAGCTGCGAGACATTTTGCTGCAATAATATAATATATAAATATATATATATATAAATATTATATATATAAATATTAAGAAATACATGTACATAATATTATTTCTTCATTTATACAGTTTAGAAACTACATATATGAATAAATAATATAAACGGTTATTTATTAGTTTCAATAATCTCACTTACTCTCCCGCTCTCTTATACTCTCTCTCATACACTCACTCGTTCTCTTACTGACACTCTCTCATGCTCTCACTTTTACTCACGCTCTTGCACATTCTCTCACTCATTCCTACTAATGCTCTCTTACACTCAATTTCCCTCCCACACTCTTACTCATGCTTTCTTACACTCTCACTCTATCACACTTACTCTTATGCTCTCTGACTCTCTCAAGCTTTTATTCACTCCTACTCAAGTTCTCTCCCACTCACTCTCTCAAGCTCTCACTCACTCCTACTCATGCTCGCTCACAATCTCACTCATTCTCTCAATTACTCCTACTCATGCTCTCTCTCACACTCACTCTTACTCTTTTACACTCACATTCTCTCCCACACTCACTCACACTTACTCATGCTTTCTTACACTCTCACTCTATCACACTCACTCTTCAGGTCTTCCAGAACGCTTCCTCGAAAGGGTGAAGGTTCTGTGCAACCCTCTCCCCTAAATGGGGAAACAGGGGAGAGGCTGTCCACATGGTGTGTGCCATCGCTCCCCCCTTTTGCAGAGGTATTCAAAGAGGCCAGAGTAATACAGACAGATTTGCAGAGATGGGCAGGTGCAGAAATGCTTCTCTTTCTCCTCAACTTCATCTACAATATTCTGGATTTATGGAGTAGTTCCGCAAAACGGGAGGAGCCACTGTGCACACCACGTGGACAGGCTCTCCTTCCTCCAAAAGGGGCAGAGGGTGTGCCCAAAGGGTTTGTTCTTTTCAGGATGCTTTGGAAGGCCTAGTCAAAGGAGCTGATACCAGGAGGAAGTGGACAAGGAAAGAAGACAGAAGAACAAGACAAGGCAGGAGAAGAAGCAGAGCTGCAGAAAAGGAGACAGGCACATGGAAGCAGTCAAGGAAGAAGTATAGGGGACATTGATAGAGAGCGTGAGAGAGAGTGAGAGTGAAATTGCATGGTCGTACTGACAAGTGGTATGTCTGAGGTGTGAGAGAGCTGGTATGAAAATACCGCATTGGCTCGGATATAGGCCGCCCCCGTATATAGGCCACACCCTAAAAGTTTGGTGCTTTTTTAAAGAAAACGTTTTTTTCTTTAAAAAAGCACCACATAAACATGCTGCCACTCTGTCCTCCCCCCCCGAGATATGCTGCCACTCTGTCCCTCCCCCCCGACATATGCTGCCACTCTGTCCCCCCCCGAGATATGCTGCCACTCTGTCCCCCCCCAACCTATGCTGCCACTCTGTCGTCCCCCCCGACTTACCAGAGCGGACTCCCGGGTGTCTTGCGGGGCCGGAGGGGGACATCCATGCACATCGTGTATACAACTCCCGGTGCCAGCACTCAGCGGAAGTGCCGGCACCGGAAGTTGTATACGCGTATAGCGTAGATGTCTTCCGCCGGCCCTGCAAGACACCCGGGAGTCTGCTCTGGTAAGTCGGGGGGGGGGATGTAAAATGCATCATGCGGACGTTCACCGGCAGCGGCGCATCGCCGCTGCCGGTGAACGTCCACGCGATGCGCTTAGACAACCTCCCGTGCCGGCACTCCCCCGTGGGAAGTGCTGGCAGGGGAGGCTGTCTGAGCGTATCAGACAGTAGGATACAGGTCCCCTGCACCGCTGCGGGGGATCTGT